>NC_092173.1:17923386-18153386 GCF_045791955.1 Oncorhynchus clarkii lewisi | reverse complement strand
CATGCTTTTTTTGTCCTACCAGATCCTCAATGAGAAGGTTCTAGCTAGTGTATCCCTCTTTCCTTCGAATCTTGCTAGATGTAGATGTCTGGTTGATCAGGTCCCAGGCTTCCATGACTGTTATGATTATTTATTTACAAGTTAATTACAATGAGCTTTTTGCTTTAGCGCCATCTGTACCAGATCTAGTCTCACGTGCGGAAGTCAGCCGTTTGGCGCGAGAGACATATTGGGAGGGAGATTGGAGCAGACCTAGTGTTGAATGCACTTTTGAGCGTCCCAGGACAGTCTATCTACTTTGTGCTGTTATAATTTATGCTAGCAGTTCCCCCTCATAGCAAGTAGCTGGCAAAACAATCCAAGCAATGTTCACAAGGCCCTATGCCCAATGTCCTATGCGCCCAGGACAAAGCTATGGATTTTATACATCTGTCTGTGTGACTTAAACAACGTATCAGAGGTCAGAGGTCATCTTAGAGGCAGTCATGGTTAACATCATGTCACCCTTTTCACTACACTGTGAACTACTTTTGACTAGATAGTGCACTATAAAGGGAATAGGGTGCTATTTGGGACGCATCGTCAGAGGACACAAAGTTAAGACTAGTCAGTCACATGTCCCAGCCAGGGACTCTGGAGTAGAGTGGAGTAACATGGAATTTAATTTAAGTTGTTTACTGGTTGTGTTTCAGTCAGAGAATGGCATGTGCTGCATGGGACTGTTTTAGCCAATTATCCCTGAGTGGATTGGAGTGCCATTGTGGCGGTTATGGCAGTTATGTCCTTTTCCATAGACGGGTTGTTGGTAGGAGGAATAGTTCAACAAACTTGTGTGACAATGTTACGTCCCAAATGGCACCCTACTCCCTACATAGTGAACTAGTTTTGACCAGAGCTCTATGGGCCCTGATCAAAAGTACTGCACAAAAAATGTTGATGCGGGCGATGCGTAGTCAGTGAACTGTAAAGCAGTGCTGAGTCGATGCATCCCTTAGGGGGAAACACGTGGTCTCCTACTGAGAACCACTAACGTCTGAAGAATACAGCATTGTCCTCACTCCTTTCCTAAAACACCCCTGCTGCCTAGTTATAGCACTTTGAACCCGGGCCACGAACACAGTGTAGCGTGGGCAGGGAGAGGAGGAGGGAGGGAGGAGGGAGGCAACAGAACAGCTGGCCTGATTTTGAAAGTGCATTTTTCAGCTTCCTTCAACCGGCCGACATGCCGTGCACTGGCCCTTTAAATCTCTGTTAAGTGTCATCTTGCACGCACCCGACTGCTGAGTCATTGGGTTCAGGCTGATTTTGTAACCTCCGCCCAGCGGGGCTCCTCATTGGCTCTGGTCTCCACACAGCGGTCCGCGTGGTTGGCTGCCAGCACCACTAATCAGTTACTTTTTTTCCAGAGGCAGCTCTTATTAAAGGGACAGTAGCGAAATGATTGAACCACTCCCCCCTATATTACTTAATGACTGACTGAGTGACGGAATATCTTACTGATGGACTGAAAGGCTGGACAGCTGGCTGGCTGACTGACTGACTGACTGGCTGGCTGGCTTGTTGACTGGCTGACCGACTGTCACTAACTAATTGGCTGACTGGCTGGCTGACTCTGACTGACTAACGGACTGGCTGACTAACTGACTGAGACTGTGTCAGGGCCACTGGGCCACAGGGGTGGGGTCACAACACTGTCCGCAGATGAGGAAGACAAGAAAAAAGCCCTATTTCGAGAGAAAGAGAATGAGTGAGATAGGGGCTAGAGAGAAAGAGAGAGTGAGGAGGGGCTACAGAAAGAGAAATATAGTGAGATGGAGAGAGATATGGAAGACAAGTGCTATAGAGAGATCTAGAGAGAGAGAGAGATAAGAGGGATGCACTCACTCTCATTGTTATGCTGTATCAACAAATCAGTAAATCTTGTGGAAGCTCAGAAAGAAAAGACGGAAAAGCACTGAGCCCTCAGCAAATTGTGCAATGTGACTCAGAGTAATGCCTCCCTCATGACTAGCCTCTGACGCCCTGGAAGTGTACCTACCACCTATTCCCTGTAATAGTCACCTGATAACTACTTAACCTAGATCCGACCCTGTAATAGTCACCTGGTAACTACGTAACCTAGATACGTCCTTGTGATAGTCACCTGGTAACTACGTAACCTAGATACGTCCTTGTGATAGTCACCTGGTAACTACATTACCTAGATACAACCCTGTAAGTCAACGTCACCTGGTAACTACATTACCTAGATATAACCCTGTCTATAACTACGTAACCTATATTCAACCCTGTAATAGGTACCTGGTAACTACGTTACCTAGATACGACCCCTGTAATAGGGACCTGGTAACTACATTACCTAGATACAACCCTATAATAGGGACCTGGTAACTACATTACCTAGCTATGACCCTGTAATAGTCACCTGATAACTACATTACCTAGCTACAACCCTGAAATAATCACCTGATAACTACATTACCTAGTTACAATCCTGTAATAGTCACCTTATAACTAACTACATTACCTAGGTACAACCCTGTAATAGTCGCCTGATAACTACGTAACCTAGATACAACCCTGTAATAGTCACCTGATAACTACATTGCCTAGATCCAACCCTGTAATAGTCATCTGATAACTACATTACCTAGATACAACCCTGTAATAGTCACCTGATAACTACATTACCTAGATCCAACCCTGTAATAGTCATCTGATAACTACATTACCTAGATACAACCCTGTAATAGTCACCAGATAACTACATTACCTAGATACAACCCTGTAATAGTCACCTGATAACTGCATTACCTAGATACAACCCTGTAATAGTCACCTGATAACTGCATTACCTAGATACAACCCTGTAATAGTCACCAGATAACTACATTACCTAGATACAACCCTGTAATAGTCACCAGATAACTAACTACATTACCTAGATCCAACCCTGTAATAGTCACCAGATAACTACATTACCTAGATACAACCCTGTAATAGTCACCAGATAACTACATTACCTAGATACAACCCTGTAATAGTCACCTGGTAACCAGTTAATCTTGGTACGACGCTGTAATAGTCCTCTGGTAACTACATAACCTAGATACGACCCAATAATAGGCATCTGGTAACTACAGTACATAACCTTGGTATGACTCTGTCATAGTCCTCTGTTAACTACATAACCTAGACACGAGCCTGTAATAGTCCTATTTAAGGATACATAGTACATGTAAATGCAGATGCAGATTCTACTGTACACCATAAAAAGACCAACCAACAAGACCAACCAACAAGACCAACCACTCCCTGCTGTTCTCTAATACTGTGTATGGATGGATCATGTCTTCATCATAACATGCTACCACTATTACCTTATTTCCTCTCAACTCTGCCACCCCATGACCTTGCTCTCACTCATCCATAGAGGAAAGGTGCCCTCCTTTTCCCTCCTATTGCTCTGTTTCCTAGATCAGTGTGGACTCCATGGGGTGAGGAAAGAGGAATGAGACATTGTATCTGTGGTTTAAAGGGATCCAAGCTGTTGCTTGCCTAGCAGAGGTGCTGATTGATTCCTGGAATATATTTAACGAGGGGGATAAATGTTGAGAGAGAGAGAGAGAGATGGAGAGAGAGAGAGAGAAGTAGCAGCTCCAAGTACAGTATCCACAGCCTGGATGTACTATATTAGGCTGGTGCAGTCAGAGTTAAAGGCTGCTATGTTCCTGAGCTGAGCTTTGAGAGCTTATTAAGGACACATACAGCCACATGGGAAGCTCTAATGCAACGTTTCCATCCCACTGAATATGGTTCATGTCATACAGCATAACACAGCAGGAATCCCCCCACTGACTATGATATAAAACTCTCATAAGAGAAGACCAGGACCATGTCATGCTTTATTCAGTATGGTGACTCAGCCAATGACTGTATAAGGAAGAAACTCAGCCAAGTTGGAGGCGGTTCAATGGAATCACCACTAGAATCCTAATGGAAGGTGACGGGGCAGGCAACAGTGTCTGGGAGACAGAGAGATGGAGAGAAAGAGATGACTTGTCAATAAGATGGACATACATAGTCATACTTCTTCATTAGATGTCCAGTTACACAAAACAGCATTGTGGTCCAACAAAGCAACGTATTTACTGAGTTTTGGAGACATGGTGTGGAACAATCATCACACTCACATAGCATAATTGTTTTAGGGCAAAGCAGTTAACAATATCCTCACCGTTTTCTTCCAGTCTTCTTCTATTCAGCACCTGCAGTTTCTAAACTAGCTCTGTTGTTCCTGCCTCGTGCCTCCTGTCTCCAATCATGGAGCCGGCGTCGCAGCACATAGCTAGCATGCCTGAAGTAACAACACACAGGAGAGGAGCATCTCTGAAGAGAGAAATCAACCAGGCCCATGAATTTCAATGTGGCACATGGAGGTTCATGACTTATTCAAGCTAGCTAGTGGGTAGCTTAGCTTAGCTTAGCTTCCATGCTATTCCTAGACTACAAGTCCCCTGAATCTCAATGCTGATCCACAGGATCCCAAGTTATTCAAGCCAGTGGTTAACTTAGCTTAGTTTAGCTTCCAGGGTATTCCTAAACTACAAGGCTGTGATGTGTTGTTGTCTCACCTAGCTATCTTAAAACTAAACATTTTAGCCATTTAGCAGACACTCTCATCCAGAGCGACTTACAATTAGTGCATTTAATGTAAGGCCCATGAATTTCAATAGCGATCTGGAAGATCATAAGTTATTGAAGTTAGATGTGAGCTTCCAGGCCAGGATATTATTCCTAGACTACAGCTCTCTATGGGTAGCAGTTGGTGCAATCCACTGCACCACAAGAATATGAGTGTAGGAGTGTGAGATGCGGAGGGATTTGGAAATGGGACACCCTGTTCTGACCATGTCTGTTTCCCAAATGGCACCCGATTCCCTACATAATGTTCTTATGTGTGTGTGTGTGTGTGTGTGTGTGTGTGTGTGTGTGTGTGTGTGTGTGTGTGTGTGTTAGGAAGCACCCTCCCCAGATCACTCTTTAGTCTAAGCCCCACAGGGACCAACCACTGCTGGGAGGAATGGAATGGTGCACACACACATGCACATACTGTACATACACACACACACACACAGCTCATTCCTGCCCTGCTTTACACACACATACACACACATAAAACTCACACACACATGCACATACTGTACATACACACATACACACACATAAAACGCACACAAACATGCACATACTGTACATACACACACATAAAACGCACACACACATGCACATACTGTACATACACACACATAAAACACACACACACATGCACATACTGTACATACACACACATAAAACGCACACACACATGCACATACTGTACATACACACACACACACACACACACAGCTCATTCCTGCCCTGCTTTACACACACATACACACACAAAAAACGCACACACACATGCACATAGTGTACATACACACACACACACACACACACACACACACACACACACACACACACACACACACACACACACAGCTCATTCCTGTCCTGCTTTGCAAATCATCCACCTAACTGAGGCTAAGGAATTAAAGCTGTGTCACTGTGCTGAGACTGATGCCTTGCTTCTCATATTACTGCCTTTTTGATATATGCAACAAGAAAGGGGTTGACAGGCCAGTGCCTATCATCTGACTGCAAGGCAACTCTGCAGCGAACCTGAAAGGGGTGATATAAGGCTGTTTAAACTACTGCCTTGTTCTGATTCCAGCCCCCAAGACACAAACACACACACTCTTACACATGCAAGCAGGAGTGCACACACATGGATGTACACACGCACGTAGGCACACAAACACACTTATGCAACCTCAAGCCTCATGCTCACACTCGCACAAGTATACACACACATTCTCTCTCACTCTTTCGCTCTCTCACTCTCTCAGAGAAATCTTCATAAAAAATACATGGGGTAGAAAATACACTCACGTTCTGCCTCTCCCCATGCATGCTGCATGATGCATGCTAAGGTTTGAGGAGATGTTAGATATCTTCAATGATGTATCATCAGCCAGAGACGATTAGTATCAAAATCTGCCTTCTAGCTGATGTAATGAGCAAACCATATTCTATATTTTTTAATGTAAACTCAGCAAAAAAAGAAACGTCCTCTCACTGTCAACTGCATTTATTTTCAGCAAACTTAACATGTGTAAATATTTGTATGAACATAACAAGAATCAACAACTGAGACATAAACTGAACAAGTTCCAAAGACATGTGACTAACAGAAATGGAATAATGTGTCCCTGAACAAAGGGGGGGGTCAAAATCAAAAGTGACAGTCAGTGGCCATCAGCTTCAATAAGTACTGCAGTGGATCTCCTCCTCATGGCCTGCACCAGATTTTCCAGTTCTTGCTGTGAGATGTTACCTCACTCTTCCACCAAGGCAACTGCAAGTTCCCAGACATTTCTGGGGGGAAAGGACCTAGCCCTCACCCTCCGATCCAACAGGTCCCAGACGTGCTCAATGGGATTGAGATCTGGGCTCTTCACTGGCCATGGCAGAACACTGACATTCCTGTCTTGCATGAAATCCCGCACAGAACAAGCAGTATGGCTGGTGGCATTGTCATGCTGGAGGGTCATGTCAGGATGAGCCTGCAGGAAGGGTACCACATGAGGTAGGAGGATGTCTTCCCTGTAACGCACAGCATTGAGATTGCCTGCAATGACAACAAGCTCAGTACGATGATGCTATGATACACCGCCCCAGACCATAACGGACCCTCCACCTCCAAATCGATCCCACTCCAGAGTACAGGCCTCGGTGTAACACTCATTCCTTCAACGATAAATGTGAATCAGTCCAGCCTCTCTCAGCCTATTGCAGACAGTCTGAGCACTGATGGAGGGATTGTGCATTCCTGGTGTAACTCAGGCAGTTGTTGTTGCCATCCTGTATCTGTCCCGCAGGTGTGATTTTCGGATGTACCGATCCTGTGCAGCGCTGTCTTAGGCGTCTCACAGTACGGATATTACAATTTATTGCCCTGGCCACATCTGCAGTCCTCATGCCTCCTTGCAACATGTTCTCGCAAAATGAGCAGGGACACTGGGCATCTTTCTTTTGGTGTTTTTCAGAGTCAGTAGAGCGGCCTCTTTAGTGTGCTAAGTTTTCATAACTGTGACCTTAATTGCCTACCGTCTGTAAGCTGTTAGTGTCTTAATGACCGTTCCACAGGTGCATGTTCATTAATTGTTTATGGTTCATTGAACAAGCACGGGAAACAGTGTTTAAACCCTTTACAATGAAGAACTGTGGTGTTATTTGGATTTTAAGAATTATCTTTGAAAGACAGGGTTCTGAAAAAGGGACATTTCTACGATATAATAATCAGATATTTTTGAATCAGTTTATCTTTTTAAACTTTTGGGTTGCTGCGTGCTATAATTGACAAGTGAATGCTGAGGTAATGGAAAGTTTGAAATGTAGAATTCCACTGTTTTTCCCTTTGAGAAGCAAGTGCTTTCATCCAAAAGTGAAATTTCTGTGATTTCAGCAAGCCATTAATTAAGGTTTCCCTTCACAAGATGGGCAATGGCCTGCTTGGTAATGGAGCCCCACTGACCTCGTACTACTCTCACAACCTCAGGAGCGTATGTTGAAAAACACTGTATATGCAAAGAGATTTTATTGGGGTGACTGGGTTAATTGGGGTGACTGGGTTTATTGAGGTGACTGGGTTAATTGGGGTGCCTGGGTTTATTGGGGTGACGTTTTCCTGTTTTTCTTCCTGAGTGGAATAGCACAATAAGGAGTAGAAGTACAGATATTGATTACTTATCGGCCTCAGCATAGATGATATAGGTATGAAGACAAACAATGACAAACAGGGCTGTCTATTTAAGGGTGACGTAAGACAGCTATGGCAAAGGAATGCCTTTCTTTGTTACATAATACAGCAAATGTACTTAGCAGACACCCTTTAGAGGATGCAGCTATTTTACTCACATTGGAGAAACATCTGTGGTATAGACAGAGTCTATGTCCCAAATGGAACTCTGTTCTCTGTAGAGTGCACAAAAGTAGGCCTAATGCACTATGTAGGGAATAGGGTGCTACAGTATTTGCGACGCACACAGTCATTACTCAGGGTTGGTGTCAACAACAGAGATAATTCTTCCCTTTGAGAACATTACCACAGTTTTGTGTTATTACAATGTAATAATCTAATAATTAAATAATGTAATAATGCAATATCAGAACAACATCTCAATCCTCTTCTCTCCTTTCTCATCTCCTCTCCACCTCTTTCTTCTCCTCCTCTCTCCTTTCTCACTCCTCCTCTCCTCCTCCTCCTCTCTCCTTTCTCATCTCCTCTCCACCTCTCTCTTCCTCCTCTTCTCTCCTTTCTCATCTCCTCTCCACCTTTTTCTTCTCCTCCTCCTCTCCTCCTCCTCCTCCTCTCTCCATTCTCATCTCCTCTCCACCTCTCTCTTCTCCTCCTCTCCTCCTCTCTCCTTTCTCCTCACCTCTCCTCTTCTCCTATGCAATTATGTCTAAATGAGAGAAGAGGAAAGGAAACCACCTTATATAGTATACTACTAGAGATGCTGTAACCTCCTTGCAACACACACAGAGTCCTGCTCTAGATTTTGAATGAAACCTGTTTTAACTAGAAAAGTTCACAGTACTCAACTACTTTACACAACCCTAACTATTGGTAAAACGCCTCTCCTCTATGCCACTCTTATTGGTAGGCATTTCTTGTTCACGCCTCCTTGCCCATAGTCATCCCCCTCAACATTTGTGAGAGCACCTGTCAATCAGGGTGCATAAGCGGTGGGAGTCGTCAGTGTTCTTTGACGTTGGAGTTTGATTGGCCAGCTGTTTCTATTGGCGTCACTGCGCCGCCAGCTGATCGCAGTGAGAAGCCGGTTTGAAGGGAGTTGAGCTAGAAAGAACCAAGACGCGGCGATAGAGCAACTTGCTGTTTGGGGAACCGCTAGGAAACTGGGAAGTGAAACTGGGGCGGTATCTTCGTTTTTACGGATTAAGTTACAATGTAGCGCGTCCTAATAGATACAAGAGTGGAAGCTGAATAGTTGTACGTGTATTTTAAACTAGAGCTATAATAGATGCGTTTCGTCCATTACTAGAACTGTCAGATTTGATTGAGAGAGTTAAGGTGTGGCTGTCTTCAAAACGTTTTTTTTTCTTCTTCAAGGCTTTCCTCTGAACTAAATGCTTATAATAATAAAGCTTGACATATTTACAGTGAGAAGTAGCCTAGCTGATCGATTTTCAACAATAATGGCGCATTTGAAAAAGGAAGCATTCGATTATACGACCTACAGTGCCACCTCGACAAGGATAATGTGCATTATTCTAAACATTACCGATGGAGTCTATTCTGCTATTATTTGGATGATTATAACAAGTATTTAATAATCGTGTAGGTTAATTCGCTGTATAATGTTTTGAAATGGACGTAGCAACTTTACAGTCGTATCGCATTCTACATATGAAAGGCTAATCAACGGACCTGTGGGGGAGTAGGCCTAGTTGGTGATTATAGAGCTATTCTCGCACGATAATCGATTTTTTTTATTTTTTTATATTTCGATATTTTCCATTTATGATCAATGGCGATACTTGTAACTAGTCTACTGCCATTTTGAGTCCCACCGATGAAATAAGTTAATCTTACCTACAGAAACAAGTAAGTGCGTCAATATTAATTTAAAAACGTTTAAATGTCTTTATGAGTGTGGAATAACCTTAACTGAATATAATAAAGTAATCTAGATAGGCTGCAATTAAGAGATAAAATAGAGCGTCAAATGAACCCGGATGATTATATGCCTACTGAGAATATTGCCATAACTGTTACTAATGAAGCAAATTGAACGTTACAAATTATGTAATCAAATAGTTGACTTGCAGTTCCATTTGGACTATATGTAGTCCGCTGGTCTGTAGGCGGTGCAATAATTACCATAATACTTAATTCAATACATCAGTGAATTTAATATTAGATTTATGAGTTATTTCAAAGGCCATCTCATATAGGCTAAACGTTAAATGGATTGGATTATGGACACTTCTATTGCGTGCATTCGTGCCCTATAGAGTCTACGGGCGTGCCCATCAATTAGCCTACTTGTGAAGAAGAATGGGGCCAAAGGGGCCAGAATAAGATTCGGTCATATTTTTCAAAAATTCAAAAATATGTAAAATATCAAGATCATTCCTGTACTGTAAAAACGTGTTAAAATACCTATTCATAGATCTGATGTTTGACTTATTAACTTTTAGCATTTAGTAGTAGGGTAGACTAAATACATAATGAATTTAACCTTACTCATATCTTTTCATTATTTAGTTACAGTAACTCCCTGTAATTTGCTTTAATTTGATTTAAAGGAGAGAATTGCAGAGCGAATTCCTCAAGGCCCCACCCTTTACAGCAAAACATGGATGTGGATCACAATTTCCCCCAGAAGTTTCTTGTTTCCCTTTTTCCTCTCTCTAACTTTACGTTGCCAAGTGTGTAACCATAGGCCCTGCTTTAAGTGGAGAGAACCTGTAACCTTCCATATACACTGGCTGGCAACCCCCTAAAGATCAAGCCGCAGGATCTTCATTCAAACTCCAATGAGTCTCCCTTCCTTTGATCAAGGTAAGATATGAACAGTCTGACCTCATTATTGAATGAAATAAGTAGTCTATGATAGGCCTTGCTCTTTTAAATAAACTTTTTCCATTATTAACTTTTTTTTTCTGTGGAATTCTGTGGCAGGGATTATGTAAGTATAGGAACAAGTATTTACAAGCTCTCCAACTCATGCTTATGCAATCACAGTTTGAGGATTTCAGAGCTGTTAGTTAAAATGTGACGGCTCATCAAAGAAAGCTGCACGCCACTCTAAAGATTTGTCCCTATGTCATCTTTTATTCACTCAATAACTGTTAAATGCACCTGAAATTCCTCAAATCCTCAAAGCCTATCAATTTCATTCAACAATGCTCCCTTGCACACATCATATCCCGAGCACTATTCCATTCCACCACCACCAGACAATTGATTTATTCTGAATTGCAGTCAAGACCTCGTTGGATTCATCTTTTCCCTGAAGCCTCTTAGGCAAACAGCCTGCGGAATAGAATGGTGAATTCTTATCCATTTCTGTTGGGCAGTGACTCGTCTCTTCTTGGGTGTGACTTTGATGCTTCATCCTTATTCACTGGGAGTGGATGAGTTCTTAAGGCCTATAGCTGGTTTACTGGCTGGCTGCAATAAATGGACCAGGCAGGCTACTTGGATGAGTTGCAAGAGCCAGGCAGTAGTCTCCTTTTTGGTTTCCCATACACCTTCTAGTTTGATATCTCTGGAGAGTGAAAGACTGTTTTGTCACGAAAGCAAGACCTCAGCCTCCCAAGTTCCTCAGGGCCACTTCCTCCACCCCCACTAAGCCACACCCCCCCCCCCCCCCCCCCCCAGAGAACGCATGGACAGCAATTATCAGCTGTTTGGAAATTAATTGTGTAACTTCTAGCCTAGAAAAACTAACAGCCACAGGCCATAGTCGATTGGCTCCATCCAAACTATCTGAATGCCACATTTTAACACTTAGTCCTTGAACCATTTTTGGATAATTACATGGAAATGATGACAGTGCCAGCTAAGTTAACACCCCATTGTAACTTAAGAGGGTTCAATGGTGTAACTGGGGAACAGTTTATCGTACATGACATGTAGCCTACTGTCTCTCTATCTGAGGGACTCTATTGTGCGTCTAATGAACAATGAAAGGATTCTGTATGACTGAATGGTGCACTAAGACCTAGTTGGAGGATCTGAGATGGGTGCCTCCATAGGAACGGTTACAGTGACGTCTGATTTAACCTACCTGTGATACCTCAGTTGTAAATCACATGAGATAACATTGATTGGGTGATGACCGAGGGGGTGTGGCTTAATGGATGGAGGGGGTGTGGCTCACAATCTAATTGAATTAAAAAGGAATGGACCACAACCCAGATAAGATTCTTATTATTTATTACTAAATCCAATGGATCACATCAAAGTCTTCGTAAAAGGGACCTTTTTATTTACAGCTACAGAGACGACACCCTCAAGACTGTAAACAACATAGCATCTTTTCATCTCTGGCTGCATGTTTGTTCTGTGTCCTGATTGGCTAGCCACATCACACTGACCTGGCTGTGTGTTTGTTCTGTGTCCTGATTGTCTAGCCACATCACACTGACCTGTGTGTGTGTGTGTGTGTGTGTGTGTGTGTGTGTGTGTGTGTGTGTGTGTGTGTGTGTGGTTAGCGAGCGGTGTCTTTATCTCCACATGACTGGATTAGATTAAAACAGATTTCCACAAAGCCGCTCCCCAGAATGACACACAGAACGACAGACAGACAGACAGCCAGCCAGCCAGCCGGATAGGCAGACTGGCAGGCCAAGTGGACGGACGGCTGGACCGGCAGGCAATCAGGCAGGCAGACAGACACAGGCAGACAGACAGACACAGACAGCCAGCCGGATAGGCAGACTGGCAGGCCAAGTGGACGGACGGACAGACAGGCAGACAGACAGACAGACAGACACAGACAGCCAGCCGGATAGGCAGACTGGCAGGCCAAGTGGATGGACGGCTGGATCAGGCAATCAGGCAGACAGACAGACGGATAGGCAGACAGACAGACAGACGGATAGGCAGACAGATGGATTGTATGGGCGTATATGAACAGAGAGGTTGGGAGAGGGAGGATATGATGAAAGAGAAGAATAATTGTAATTCAAGGTCTTTCTTTGCAGTCCTGTGTTCCCTCTGCCCTACTCCCGTCAAATTATTGTAGTCATAGCATAAGTTGTGACGATATGTGTGTGTGTTTGTGTGTTTGCACATTCGTATGGTAAGTGTGTATGAGACATAACATTCTCGTTAGTCCTAGAAATCATCCACTCCCTCACATGAAAGTTATTCAACCATTCTGATCTATTAATAAAATAATAATTCATTTCATTTGAGAGACATCTTACAGGACACTTAAGGATACCTTACATTAAAAGTACATACATTCAAGTGCAGCTTAAATTGGATTTAACCACTGGATTACTTACATTGATCCTATCCTCTGAAAAAAAAACAGTTTAATTTCACCAGAAGCCAATATTACTCTAGTTTTGACATTAGCATGCTAATGCAGCTCTTATTGAGTAGCATAGTTGGGCTGTTCTGGATTGCACATTGACAGTTATTGATGGGCTATCAAGAGTATTCCCAGTGGGTGAGGAACTGCAGTGGAAATCCGCATTCTAGAATGAGGTTGCACGTTTCAGACAGGGCCACACCCTATGGCTATAGATGTATACACTGCATTGCACATCAGAGTGCACACTTTACTTTACACTCTAATTGTAAATGGGTTCTTTCTTGGTTTGTTACAATTAATCCCCATGTAACCAAAAACTATACCTAGGGAATAATTATTTTATAACACTTTTATCGTTTTAGTTTTGACAAAATTCCAAACACTTAGGTGAGCGTGGAACCAGATCAGATGAGAATTCACAAGCAATGTTAGTTGCCTTCTTTTGAAATGGCATTATACTGAGAAGTTAGCAACAGACATTGAGTGGGCTGAGTGGGTTCTACTTAGTAGGTGCTGTGCTGGTGTGTATCAGACAGACATGGGCTCTGTGTGTGGGACTGTGTGTAGGAAGGCAGACATTGTCAGTCTGTAATCTCAATAATAACAGACAGACTTTAAAAACCCATACAGCAGATGTTGATTTGAGATCCCAGTACTCCCATATTTTCAAGACCAGTTCTCTATGAGCCTCAATTTTATATTGAAGAGTCCAGCCTATTTGGTGCTTGGATCAATTCACTTGTGACTCAAGGCTGAGTTCAGACCCCTTATCTCTAAGGGCTGGGACTGGGATTGAGTCTTGTGCTCTTAACGGCCTTGGGGTCTAGTCCCACTCTCCTCAGGGCTTAGGCTGGGACTGGCTCTAGTCCTCATAGTGCCTTGGTCAAGTTTGGACTGACAGTTAACAGTTTACAGCTCAACTAATTTAAATTCCATTGGTTCCATTTAATCTCCATGTTAAACAAGCACTAGGAAATGAACCCTTAAAGCATTTCCAGTACCACCAAGGAATAGCCAGAATTGGTATGTAACAGTAAACTTAGCAGTGCCAATTCAGCATGAACTAGTCCCATCCAGATATTGAAAACCCTGGGTGTGTCCAAATTGGCATCCTATTACCTATATAGTGCACTACTTTTGACCAGAGCACCTGGTCCTTTATAGTGCACTACCTTTGACCAGGGCCCATAGGGTCCAGAGATACAACCATGTTAAACAGATGTGTCCACAGCAAGCAGCCATTTTGCAAAATATGCAGAATTTTCCCCTAACAGGAGGACTTGCGCTCAACAGGTTTGTTCCTGCAGAATGGATGGATCTCTCTCTCAAACACTCCCACTCTCAAACTCTCCCACTCTCTCTCTCTCTGTCTGTCTCTCTCTCTCCGTCTCTCTCTCTCTCTGTCTGTCTCTCTCTGTCTGTCTGTCTCTCTCTGTCTGTCTGTCTCCCTCCCTCTCTCTCCCTCCCTCCCTCCCTCCCTCCCTCCCTCCCTCCCTCCCTCCCTCTCCCTTCTCTTTCCGTTGGTCAGCTCTTTGGGCCTGGGGTGCATTCCTGGGATGCCTGGTACATATGGTATAAATTCCATTCAGTCTGCTGAGGCCCCGAACGTACACGCTGTCTGAACACAGAGCACACACACAGACAGCACACACGCGCAGGCCCCACCTCTTCCAGACCCACCCTGTTCCTCTACCTCTATCTCGCTCACTGTCTGTCCCCCTCTCTTGCTCTCTAGCTTTCATTCTACCTCTCGCTTTTCACGTTTCCACCTTGTGTGTATGCATACAGTAGGTTGGCCAATGTATGTCTACCTGTATGTATGTATGCATCACAGGATGTTGGTGGCACCTTCCTTGGGGAAGACGGGCTCCTGGGTGGAATCAGTGGAATGGTGTCAAACACATGGTTTCTATGTGTTTGATGCCATTCCATTTACTCCATTCCAGCCATTATTATGAGCCGTCCTCCCCTCAGCAGCTTCCACTGGTGTGTATGTATGTCTACCTTCCTCACCATGTACAACTACGTATAGGGAGACTGAAATACGGCAAGGCACAATAGCACTGGATCTTTAACTAGGTCACTTACAGGGCTGTGGGAAAAACAAAACCTGTGGCAGTCCATTTAATCAACAGGAGATTACACAATGACACAGCATCCCTCCTGCCATGTACTCCTTCCATCACAGGGGAAATGGAACCCTATTCCCTATATAGTGCACTATTTTTGAATAGGGTGTCATTTGGGACAGATTCCATATGCAACGATAAAGATGACTACACAGATTTTGTCAGAAACATTAGTTGACTGTAGTTCTCAGAAAATCTATGATTTCTCGACTGTAACACTTTTTCTCTCTGAAAGACTACTGTTCATTTGTTAGCAATTACTAAGCAATGAGCTGCTTTGTTCTTTTTTATGACGTCAATATCATGTCTGATGTTCTTTCTACTGCTCCGTTGTCTGTGGCATGGCAACTACATTCATGTGGTAACTGACACTATGTTGAACATGCTTCATATAATAATTGAGGTTATCAGATACATGCTAATGCTATAACTGGTCTATGTACGAGCTGATCAGGGAGGAGAGAGACAGAACACTTTGGCATTAAGGCAGCCAGTGTTGCGCAAAGAATGTCAATGTGATCTGTGGTTGGATAAGAGCCTCTCTCTCTCTCTCTCTCTGTGTGTGTGTGTGTGTGTGTGTGTCCAGCATTTCATCAGCTGCAGGCTGCCACATACACAGATGTACACAGATAGCCTGGGAGTATATTCCATGCAGGGAACATCCTAGAAGACTGAGATACAGTGAGCAGATAGTTTAAATTCCAAGTGGAAATGATCTCCTACTAACCCGCAAAGACTGTCATTACAGTCTTTGCGTATTTACCTACCTTATGACACTACCTCATAAGGTATTTACCTACCTTATGACACTCCCCCAACACACACACAGTCCTATGGTGTAGTCTGTTATCCCCACAGTCACGTCTGTGAGGCGAGGTGTGTCTGGAAACGTGGTCAACCGCTAGTCAACAACTCTCATTGACAAGCAAACCACTGTGAGACTAGCACTGTTCTCTATGAAGAAACAAACATCTTCTGGAAATGGATCCATGCCCTGAATGTGTGTTTTAAGTTATGAGTTCACATGGGTTATGATGGATGGAAGGATAGGCACAACGGTAAAGGACACAGTTCATGCAGCCCTGTTGGCCCAGTTGAGGCTTCCTCCTAGGCCTCCCCCTTCTCCTCTGGTAGTACTTTTTGATTTGATTTTACAGCCCTCAACTTCCCTCAACTTTCATCATTACACATTCAAGAAGAAGTATAACTCCTTCTCTCCTCTCTCTCGCCCCCTTCCACTGCCTCCCTCTCCTTCCCTCCCTTATCTCCCTCTCGCAGCCCATTCTCCCCCCTTTTCCTCTCACCACCTCCTCCCCCCTGTTCCAATCAGGGAAATTAGTTAGGAGATACGAGAATTCCTGAGATGGTTGAGCTGTTTCCGTGTTGCCCCACAGTCCTCTCCATTGTATAAGGGCCATGGAATCTCTCTCTAGCTCTCCCTCCCTCCCTCCCTCCTTCCTTCCTTCCCTCCCTCCCTCTCTCTCTATCTCTCTCCCTCTCCCTCTCCCTCTCCCTCTCCCTCTCCCTCTCCCTCTCTCTCTCTCTCTCTAACTCCCTCCCTCTCTCTCTCTCTCTAACTCCCTCCCTCTCTCTCTCTCTCTCTAACTCCCTCCCTCTCTCTCTCTCTCTCTCTCTAACTTCCTCCCTCTCTCTCTCTCTAACTCCCTCCCTCTCTCTCTCTCCCTCTAGCTCTCCCTCCCTCTCTCTCTCTCCCTCTAGCTCTCCCTCCCTCTCTCTCTCTCCCTCTAGCTCTCTCTCTCTCCCTCTAGCTCTCTCTCCCTCCCTCTAGCTCTCCCTCCCTCTAGCTCTCCCTCCCTCTAGCTCTCCCTCCCTCTAGCTCTCCCTCTCTAGCTCCCTCTAGCTCCCTCTAGCTCCCTCTAGCTCCCTCTAGCTCCCTCTAGCTCCCTCTCTAGCTCCCTCTCTAGCTCCCTCTCTAACCCTATCTCTCTAGCTCCCGCTCTAGCTCTCTCTCTCTCTCTCTCTCTCTCTCTCTCTCTCTCTAGCTCTCTAGCTCTCTCTCTCTCTCTCTCTCTCTCTCTCTCGCTCTCTCTCGCTCTCTCTCTCTCTCTCTCTCTCTCTCTCTCTCTCGCTCTCTCTCTCTCTCTCTCTCTCTCTCTCTCTCTCTCTCTCTCGCTCTCTCTCTCTCGCTCTCTCTCTCTCTCTCTCTCTCTCTAGCTCTCTCTCTCTCTCTCTCTCTAGCTCTCTCTCTCTCTCTAGCTCTCTCTCTCTCTCTCTCTCTCTCTCTCTCTCTCTCTCTCTCTCTCGCTCTCTCTCTCTCGCTCTCTCTCTCTCGCTCTCTCTCTCTCTCTCTCTCTCTCTCTCTCTCTCTCTCTCTATCAAACTGTTTTGTTTGCTTGCTTGTCTGTTTGCAAGCGAGTGGCCAAAGGAATTTCATTTCCAGCACTGATGGCAAAGTTCACACATGAATGGAAAGGTAAGGAAGTGTGAGGAGCTTGAAGGTGAACATGCTCACATACACACATGGAAGGACACACACAGATGGACACATGCATGCACACACACACACACACACACACTCTCTCATTCATTCGGACAGGCACACACAGATGGACACATGCATGCACACACACACTCTCTCATTCATTCGGACAGGCACACACAGATGGACACATGCATGCACACACACTCTCTCATTCATTCGGACAGGCACACACAGATGGACACGTGCATGCACACACACACTCTCTCATTCATTCGGACAGGCACACACAGATGGACACGTGCATGCACACACACACTCTCTCATTCATTCGGACAGGCACACACAGATGGACACGTGCATGCACACACACTCTCTCATTCATTCGGACAGGCACACACAGATGGACACGTGCATGCACACACACTCTCTCATTCATTCGGACAGGCACACACAGATGGACACGTGCATGCACACACACACTCTCTCATTCATTCGGACAGGCACACACAGATGGACACGTGCATGCACACACACACTCTCTCATTCATTCGGACAGGCACACACATATGGACACGTGCATGCACACACACACTCTCTCATTCATTCGGACAGGCACACACAGATGGACACATGCATGCACACACACACTCTCTCATTCATTCGGACAGGCACACACAGATGCAGACCCAGAATCCAACGTTTTTATTCACACACACTCCTATATCCGGGAAGGGAAGGGCGATGGCTAGACTGGTCTAGCCAAATCAAATCAAATCAAATGTATTTGTCACATACACATGATTAGCCTGGCTCTTTCTCTCTCTCCCACAATATTTCTCTCTGTCTCTCTCTATCTCTACCTCCCTCTCTCTCTCCACATTTATTCCTCTGTTGGTTTTAGAAGAGCAACATTAACGATGTAGCTAGTCATGACACATTGTTGATAACCTTACAGCCCCCTTCGTTCGCTCATTTTCCCTTATAATAAAATGTATCAACCCCTACTAAAATGTCCATGAATAATAATCCCCATAAAGATTCCTATGTCCTGTTGCTGCAGGAATATGTTCCTGCTTTAGCAAACTGTCTCAAATGAAGAGGACTAAAGAAAGATTACAGGAAGAAAAGGATCAGTGCGTGTGAAGCTGATGACCCGGGATGCCATACAAATACATAGGCAGACACAGACAGGCACACAGCCTTGATGATCAGCTAATGACACACACACACACACACACACACACACACACACACACACACACACACACACACACACACACACACACACACACACACACACACACACACACACACACACACACACAGCTGTCATACAGGATGAGTGTGTTGCGGTGTGTGTGTATGCTGCATTGTGGGAAAGTTTGGGGCAGGATGTCTGCCTCTGTCCCTCTGACGTCTGGGAGCCGGATACCCCCTGACACACACTTCCTGTTTACCTCCATCACACACACACACACACACACACACACACACACACACACACACACACACACACACACACACACACACACACACACACACACACCATAACAACTAATTAACAACAAAATTGGAGTTGTTTCCCGGCTACAGGTGTTCTTTCATAACACGTATCATAGTGCTAATTCCTGTCCCTTTCTTCCTGTTCCTCCTACATCATCACTTCCTATTCAGGGGTGTAGATGCATATGAATGAAATCAGTGCTATCAAGCAGACAGCAAAGAGCTCAAAGCAAGCTGTGTCTTCACACCAGTGTGTGTGTGTGTGTGTGTGTGTGTGTGTGTGTCCACACCAGATGACTCACCGTGGCATAATTGCTGTCATATTGATGTTGTCGGAGGTGGTTTGGTAAAATGGCAACGTTTCCAGTAGCTGAGATCAGATGTCTACAGCATTTACTCAAATGCATTCACACACTAACATGCAAACACTATAACATATGTTGAAACAACATGTGTAGTGGGTAAGCGCACGCAAGCAACCAACCACATACACACATTGAAAGGATGTAGACAAACATTGGAACACACACACACACACAAGCACACAGACTCTCTCCTCCTCAATTAGCAGTGAGTGGATGTGGTTCCTGGTTGATGCATATGCATGGTGCTCTTATGAATAATTCACTGAAGGCCTGTGTGATATTGCAGTGAATTCCTAATGGGATAGTTTGTAAAGTGTGTGTTTGTCTCAGAGATCCATATGACCACCACCACTGCTGCTTTTGCCTCCACGGCACCACTCACCATTTTGTTTGTCCTGTTGCTCTTCTCATTCCCTATATTTCTCTCACTTTCATCGCTTTCTTTTCCTTTCTCTCCCTCTCTCTCTCTCCATCTCTGTTTCTCTTTCTCATGTTTTCCTCTCTCTCCTCTGCGTCACTTATTTCAGGCATTAGTTGACAACCTCTCCACTACAGCGCAAAGTAATATTTCCCTCTGGGGAGTCATTTTATATAATAAATAAATAATCTATTGATTGATTCATTGTCTTTGAATTGATGAGACGTTGTTATATTGGCATGTCATGGGTCAATCTAATCTCTATGCCGTCCCCTTGCTGCCATGATGTTGTACATTAACTGAACAGGAGTGGCATTTGCAACATAAGATATATACATCCTATGGAATGTCAAAACACATCCGTTGCAGTAACAGTGACGTGAGACAGAGAGATGTTTCCCCCGTTCCAGTGACTCGTCTGGCCCCCCTCTCCTCCTTCGTTAGCATTGTCAACTGGCATTTCATAGCCCAAATGGATTGTGTGTATTCCCAGAAGGCTCAGCGGTTTTCCCTTTCAGAGATTACTTCCTGCAGTCAGTTAGAGAAAAGAACACTAGTTCATAACTCAAACCACATACACTGTTATTCACTACAGAGAGAGTGAGGGTGGAGGAGAGTGAGGGTGGAGGAGAGTGAGGGTGGAGGAGAGAGAGAGAGAGAGAGGGGGGGGGGGGAAGGGGGAGGAGAGAGAGAGAGAGGAGGGAGAGAGTGTGGGGGGGAGAGAGAGAGGGAGGGGAGAGTGCACTGCCAATGTCTCCAGACAACTGGGTGTGGCTCCTGGTCTCATGCACTCTATTTTATGCATGCATACACTGTCATTCTCTCTCACTGTCTTTCTGTTTCTCTTCCTGTCTCTCCCATTCTCGCTCTCTCTGTCTCTCTTCCTGTCTCTCTTCCTGTCTCTCTCATTTTGCAAGAAAGGAGCATCTCCACCAGAGTGTGTCATATTCCTGATGCATGGCTCTGTTCTGGTGAACAAGCTGTTAAGACAGACAAAGCTATAGGAGTGGAGAGTGGTTCCCCTCTGTAATATACAGTTAATCCACAGTCAGGCAGAGAGAGAGGCAGACAGCTATAGGAGTGGGGAGTGGTTCCCCTCTGTAATATACAGTTAATCCACAGTCAGGCAGAGAGAGAGGCAGACAGACAGAGCTATAGGAGTGGGGAGTGGTTCCCCTCTGTAATATACAGTTAATCCACAGTCAGGCAGAGAGAGAGGCAGACAGCTATAGGAGTGGGGAGTGGTTCCCCTCTGTAATATACAGTTAATCCACAGTCAAGCAGAGAGAGAGGCAGACAGAGCTATAGGAGTGGTTCCCCTCTGTAATATGCAGTTAATCCACAGTCAAGCAGAGAGAGAGGCAGACAGACAGAGCTATAGGAGTGGTTCCCCTCTGTAATATACAGTTAATCCACAGTCAAGCAGAGAGAGAGGCAGACAGCTATAGGAGTGGTTCCCCTCTGTAATATGCAGTTAATCCACAGTCAGGCAGAGAGAGAGGCAGACAGAGCTATAGGAGTGGTTCCCCTCTGTAATATGCAGTTAATCCACAGTCAGGCAGAGAGAGAGGCAGACAGCTATAGGAGTGGGGAGTGGTTCCCCTCTGTAATATACAGTTAATCCACAGTCAGGCAGAGAGAGAGGCAGACAGCTATAGGACTGGGGAGTGGTTCCCCTCTGTAATATACAGTTAATCCACAGTCAGGCAGAGAGAGAGGCAGACAGACAGAGCTATAGGAGTGGTTCCCCTCTGTAATATACAGTTAATCCACAGTCAGGCAGAGAGAGAGGCATACAGACAGAGCTATAGGAGTGGTTCCCCTCTGTAATATACAGTTAATCCACAGTCAAGCAGAGAGAGAGGCAGACAGACATAGCTATAGGAGTGGTTCCCCTCTGTAATATACAGTTAATCCACAGTCAGGCAGAGAGAGAGGCAGACAGACAGAGCTATAGGAGTGGTTCCCCTCTGTAATATACAGTTAATCCACAGTCAGGCAGAGAGAGAGGCAGACAGACAGAGCTATAGGAGTGGTTCCCCTCTGTAATATACAGTTAATCCACAGTCAGGCAGAGAGAGAGGCAGACAGACAGAGCTATAGGAGTGGTTCCCCTCTGTAATATACAGTTAATCCACAGCCAGGCAGAGAGAGAGGCAGACAGACAGAGCTATAGGAGTGGTTCCCCTCTGTAATATACAGTTAATCCACAGTCAGGCAGAGAGAGAGGCAGACAGACAGAGCTATAGGAGTGGTTCCCCTCTGTAATATACAGTTAATCCACAGTCAGGCAGAGAGAGAGGCAGACAGACAGAGGTTTTAGTTGAAATAGAGTCCCTTTCCTCTTCCTAGTAATTCTACTTTGAGGCGAGGGAGCCAATGACTAATATATTGATCTCCCATTGACTTGAAAGCAATTTATGAGGGGTAGAGGATGGGAAGTGGTGGTGGTGAGGGGCATTATTTACAGTGGTATGGTGGCCTGGGCCTGAGGGTGGTATGTGTGTGTCGGTGTGTTGCAGTGATTTTTTTTAATGGGAGATCACAGAACAGCAGTGCATGTTTATATGTGTATGTAATTCCCTCCTTC
This sequence comes from Oncorhynchus clarkii lewisi, assembly GCF_045791955.1. Taxonomy (NCBI): domain Eukaryota; kingdom Metazoa; phylum Chordata; class Actinopteri; order Salmoniformes; family Salmonidae; genus Oncorhynchus; species Oncorhynchus clarkii. The sequence goes on along the minus strand of NC_092173.1, from coordinate 18,130,757 downwards.
ACACACACACAAACACAAACACACACACACACACACACACACACACACACACACACACACACACACACACACACACACACACACACACAGACAGTTGAAGTCGAAAGTTTACATACACCTTAGCCAAATAAATTTAAACTCAGTTTTTCACAATTCCTGACATTTAATCCTAGTAAAAATTCCCTGTTTTAGGTCAGTTAGGATCACCACTTTATTTTAAGAATGTGAAATGTCAGAATAATAGTAGAGAGAATGATTTATTTCAGCTTTTATTTCTTTCATCACATTCCCAGTGGGTCAGAAGTTTACATACACTCAATTAGTATTTGGTAGCAATGCCTTTAAATTGTTTAACTTGGGTCAAACGTGTTGGCTAGCCTTCCACAAGCTTCCCACAATAAGTTGGGTGAATTTTGGACCATTCCTCCCGACAGAGCTGTAACTGTAAGAAATTCTGCCACAACTGTGGAAGTTTACTTGGGGTCATTGTCCATTTGGAAGACCCATTTGCGACCAAGCTTTAACTTCCTGTCTGATGTCTTGAGATGTTGCTTCAATATATCCACATAATTTTCCAACCTCATGATGCCATCTATTTTGTGAAGTGCACCAGTCCCTCCTGAGGCAAGGCACCCCCACAACATGATGCTGCCACCCCGTGGTTCACGGTTGGGATGGTGTTCTTCGGCTTGCCAGCCTCACCCTTTTTCCTCAAAACATAACGATGGTCATTATGGCCAAACAGTTCTATTTTTGTTTCATCAGACCAGAGGAAATTTCTCTAAAAAGTACAATCTTTGTCCCCATGTGCAGTTGCAAACCGTAGTCTGGCTTTTTTTATGGCGGTTTTGGAGCAGTGGCTTCTTCCTGAGCGGCCTTTCAGGTTATGTCGATACAGGACTTGTTTTACTGTGGATATAGATACTTTTGTACCTGTTTCCTCTAGCATCTTCACAAGGTCCTTTGCTGTTGTTCTGGGATTGATTTGCACTTTTCACACCAAAGTACGTTCATCTCTAGGAGACAGAACGCGTCTCCTTCCTGAGCGGTATGATGGCTGGTCCCATGGTGTTTATACGTGCTATTGTTTGTACAGATGAATGTGGTACCTTCAGGCATTTGTAAATTGCTCCCAAGGATGAACCAGACTTGTGGAGGTCTACAATTTATTTTCTGAGGTCTTGGCTGAATTCTTGTGATTTTCCCATGATGTCAAGCAAAGAGGCACTGAGTTTGAAGGTAGACCTTGAAATACATCCACAGGTACACCTCCAATTCACTCAAATTATGTCAGTCAGAAGCTTCTAAAGCCATGACATCATTTTCTGGAATTTTCCAAGCTGTTTAAAGGCACAGTCAACTTAGTGTATGTAAACTTCTGACCCACTGGAATTGTGATACAGTGAAATATAAGTGAAATAATCTGTTCTTAAACAATTGTTGGAAAAATTGTGTCATGCACAAAGTATATGTCCTAACCGACTTGCCAAAACTATAGTTTGTTAACAAGACATTTGTTGAGTGGTTGAAAAACGAGTTTTAATGACTCCAACCTAACTGTATGTAAACGTCCAACTTCAACTGTACATACATACCCGTACAGAGTCCTGATGCAGAATACACTGTTCCAGAGGTGTGTGTGTGAGAGAGAGATGATGTAAGAATGATAAACATGGTGTCTATGATTGGAAGAACTGGTCTCATAGAAGGGGAAAGAGGGGTCAACAAAGCACATAGCACCTTGTCACCAAGGGTTGAATAATATTCTATTGCGCTCTCTTTTCTCCCTCTCTCTCTCTCTACTGCTCTCCTCCATGTCTAATACTAATAACACAGCACAAACACACTTTAAACATGCACATGAAGTATGATGTCATGTTCCATGTCAATGCATGAGGGAGCACATGAAGTATGATGTCATGTTCCATGTCAATGCATGCGGGAGCACATGAAGTATGATGTCATGTTCCATGTCAATGCATGAGGGAGCACATGAAGTATGATGTCATGTTCCATGTCAATGCATGAGGGAGCACATGAAGTATGATGTCATGTTCCATGTCAATGCATGAGGGAGCACATGAAGTATGATGTCATGTTCCATGTCAATGCATGAAGGGAGCACATGAAGTATGATGTCATGTTCCATGTCAATGCATGAGGGAGCACATGAAGTATGATGTCATGTTCCATGTCAATGCATGCGGGAGCACATGAAGTATGATGTCATGTTCCATGTCAATGCATGCGGGAGCACATGAAGTATGATGTCATGTTCCATGTCAATGCATGCGGGAGCACATGAAGTATGATGTCATGTTCCATGTCAATGCATGAGGGAGCACATGAAGTATGATGTCATGTTCCATGTCAATGCATGAAGGAGCACATGAAGTATGATGTCATGTTCCATGTCAATGCATGAGGGAGCACATGAAGTATGATGTCATGTTCCATGTCAATGCATGAGGGAGCACATGAAGTATGATGTCATGTTCCATGTCAATGCATGCGGGAGCACATGAAGTATGATGTCATGTTCCATGTCAATGCATGAGGGAGCACATGAAGTATGATGTCATGTTCCATGTCAATGCATGAGGGAGCACATGAAGTATGATGTCATGTTCCATGTCAATGCATGAGGGAGCACATGAAGTATGATGTCATGTTCCATGTCAATGCATGCGGGAGCACATGAAGTATGATGTCATGTTCCATGTCAATGCATGAGGGAGCACATGAAGTATGATGTCATGTTCCATGTCAATGCATGCGGGAGCACATGAAGTATGATGTCATGTTCCATGTCAATGCATGAGGGAGCACATGAAGTATGATGTCATGTTCCATGTCAATGCATGAGGGTGCACATGAAGTATGATGTCATGTTCCATGTCAATGCATGAGGGAGCACATGAAGTATGATGTCATGTTCCATGTCAATGCATGCGGGAGCACATGAAGTATGATGTCATGTTCCATGTCAATGCATGAGGGAGCACATGAAGTATGATGTCATGTTCCATGTCAATGCATGCGGGAGCACATGAAGTATGATGTCATGTTCCATGTCAATGCATGAGGGAGCACATGAAGTATGATGTCATGTTCCATGTCAATGCATGAGGGAGCACATGAAGTATGATGTCATGTTCCATGTCAATGCATGCGGGAGCACATGAAGTATGATGTCATGTTCCATGTCAATGCATGCGGGAGCACATGAAGTATGATGTCATGTTCCATGTCAATGCATGAGGGAGCACATGAAGTATGATGTCATGTTCCATGTCAATGCATGAGGGAGCACATGAAGTATGATGTCATGTTCCATGTCAATGCATGCGGGAGCACATGAAGTATGATGTCATGTTCCATGTCAATGCATGAGGGAGCACATGAAGTATGATGTCATGTTCCATGTCAATGCATGAGGGAGCACATGAAGTATGATGTCATGTTCCATGTCAATGCATGAGGGAGCACATGAAGTATGATGTCATGTTCCATGTCAATGCATGCGGGAGCACATGAAGTATGATGTCATGTTCCATGTCAATGCATGCGGGAGCACATGGATGATGTCACATGTCAAGTATGATATGTCATGTTCCATGTCAATATATGCGGGAGCACATGAAGTATGATGTCATGTTCCATGTCAATGCATGAGGGAGCACATGAAGTATGATGTCATGTTCCATGTCAATGCATGCGGGAGCACATGAAGTATGATGTCATGTTCCATGTCAATGCATGCGGGAGCACATGAAGTATGATGTCATGTTCCATGTCAATGCATGCGGGAGCACATGAAGTATGATGTCATGTTCCATGTCAATGCATGCGGGAGGGAGCACATGAAGTATGATGTCATGTTCCATGTCAATGCATGAGGGAGCACATGAAGTATGATGTCATGTTCCATGTCAATGCATGAGGGAGCACATGAAGTATGATGTCATGTTCCATGTCAATGCATGAGGGAGCACATGAAGTATGATGTCATGTTCCATGTCAATGCATGCGGGAGCACATGCACACACTTTAAGATGAGGTCAGTAACAGCGGGAGGCAATATCAATATCAGTCCATTAATAACAAGGCATTAGAAAATACCTAGTTATCGGAGGCTGTGGTGTGTTGTGATGGCTGAGTGCTGTACTATGCTCTGTCAGAGTCTGCAGGTGTGTTGTGATGGCTGAGTGCTGCACTATGCTCTGTCAGAGCCTCACTGGAGAGTCTGCAGATGCAGGAGGACACTGACTGACTTACTGCCCTGTGTCTTTTAACAAACACTACAGTACTGTAGGTCAGGACAGTAGGCTGGCTAATGCTAGTCCTCATTCTAATGGTACTAGAAGATTCTGAGGCTGGCAAATGGTAATAATGCTAGCAGTGAAAGCCTTGCCATCTGAATCTTGACTACCTACATTGCTAGCTACATTAGGATGCTCTAGTTATGCTATAATAGCTACAGTACATTGCATGTTATTTTATCCAGAAATAAATTTGAGTTTAATTTTGACTCTGATACTTGCCCGAAGGTACAGTAGCTGGATTACATTAGCTAGATACCTACCTTTTGTTAGCTACGTATCATACTATCCATTTCCACAGTAGGGTAGAAGTTAAGTTAGCCCCTGGCTAGTTCTGTACACTATACAAGTCACATTAGGGATTTAGGACAGTCACCAGTCAGCTCCCCCTCAGCACTACTCACTTCTCTTTGGTTCGAATGTGTTAGTGGATTAGTGTAGCCCATCGCTCTAATTTCTTGTCCTTTTCTCTTTCGACCTCATTTTCTCTTTCTCTCCCACTCTCTCTTTCTCTTCTTCGTTCTCTCGCTCTCTCTCTCTTACTTTCTCTGTAACGGTACTCTCCTGGATCTCCTTGACAGCTAGCTACTGTATTGTTCCTGTTGAACACTGGAGGAATCTTCTCTGTCTGCAAACAAATGCCAATTAGGGGAGGTGTGGTAGGCTTAGCGTAAAATAATACATTAAAAAAATCTATATGTATTGTGGATTGGAAATTATGCAGACAGTTACATTGATAGAAGCCACAATCCATCCTGCAATATTAAAGCTGAAAAAAACCAAGGCTGATTCCGCCAATCAGGTGTCCCTGAATAACTAGTCTTAACATGTGCACACATCCAAAATGGATCCATTAGATCCACTACATTACTCTGCTCGGAGCTCCTGTGCTTGGCTAGCCTCAGGAGGAAGATGGGTGTGAGGCGGCTGTATTTAAAGGGACTCAGTGCTTTGGCAGAGCTGGCTAGTTTTCCTAGGCTGGGTCGTGTGTGTGTGTGTGTGGGCGGTGTGTGTGTGTGTGGGTGTGGGTGGATCTATTAAGTGAGGCCCGCACACAGGAGCTTTCCACTGGAGCGCAGAGCAGGGCAACAAGGGTGGGTTCGTTGGGTTTACAGAGTCGTTGAGTTCGCTGGACTGCTAAGGGATAGCTTTGCCCAAAACCCTGTCCTTGAACTGTGACAAATCTGTCTGCTCTGCCTGGAAAATATGCAGCTAGGAAGAGGCATTTAAAACGGCATAACAGGAATAGTTTTCATATACTACAGCACATGGCGAGGCTAGACTTTAATCATATGTTTAGCGAAAAAGCTAACCATACGCTGACTGAACTAAATAGGCCTTACTATGTTACTGGGTATATATTTACAGTTGGTTGTTCTCTGGGTGTTTTTTTTGTGTGGTTGTTTTATGGGTTTTACTGAAGGACATAAGTTATTTATAACAATAAAAAAAAATCAACATAGATGGGACACTCAAGTATAAGAGTTGTTTTAGCATTGTAACTAACACTTTTTGTCTAGGCTGAGGCTAAAAATGCTGCAGAGCTATGGTACATTCTTTATCATTGATGATAATGTGTTGTAATGAGAATCTCTTGACGGTTTCACAGCCCTCCTGGCAGTTCACTGGGATTAATCTGACATGAATTAAAGTGAACATTTCTGTCCTTTGGTGACACTCTCTTGTAAGTAAGACACCATGTTATTTTTCAATTTTGATAGTTTGTTGTAGAAACAGTTGAAGACTCGCGGGAACAGTAGTGCCTAAAATAAATGCAAACTCTGTGAAATGGCACCCTATTCCCTATGCAGTGCACTACATTTGACCAAAGCCCTGCCAAAAGTAGTTTTGATGTCTTCACTATTATTCTACAATGTAGAAAGTAGTATAAATAAAGAAAAACCCTGGAATGAGAAGGTGTCTCCAAACTTTTAACTGGTACTGTATGTCGTACTGAATATTGTATTTTAGCACCAGTCTGTCAGACATACATTCTAATGTTTCCCTTTCTCTCTCCACCCTCCCTTCTCTCTCTGTCTCTACAGATTCCACCTCTGCCAACCCTGATGGCCAAAAATGAAGAAGATGTAGCCTAGTGTGTGTGTGTTTTTGTACATGTTGCGTGGGTGCTCACTGGCTGACCCACAGCAGTTCTTCACTGGCAAGCTTTATGTCCTTGTGTACCAACTAAAGCTGCCAGCTGAAGAACTGTTGTGGTTGGCTCTTTCCTGCATCCCACACAGAAGACCAAGAGATGCCTTCGAGAAGTGTGTGTGTGTGTGTGTGTGTGTCCAGATGCCATGCATCGGATCAGTGAATTCTCCATCCAGATGTTCCATTTTACAGCCAATGGTAGCAGTGTACAGTATGTTTCGAGGTAAATACAGCACACGTGAAGATTAGGCTAAACAGAATAGCTAGCTATCCAAGACATCTGATATGATGCAATAGGTCTCAGTTAAAAACACATGAACCCACTGCACTCAAATGTAATGTTTTCATTAAGTCTTCTGCTCATGTTACAGAGCTAATGAAGGCTCTAAGTATGAAAAATGCTTACAAACTATGAAATATGTTTACTAAGTATGAAGTTTGCTTACTAAATATCAAGTATGGTCCCAAAGTATGAGGTACGCTTACTTGAAGTATGCTTACTGAAGACAGATTTTACTATATGTGTGCTGTATTTTTCTCTATTTACACTATATTGTATTTAGTTTTATGTATGTATACTCAAGAGTTTTATGTATGCTTTCATGTACAATGTGAGCTCTTTTAAACCATGCTATCAGCATTAACTGCCCCCACAAATGGCTGCTTTATTCTACTCAGGCATTAACAAAGACGACTGCACATTGATGCTACTGTACATGCTGAGTCAGCCAACATTCCACACCCCAGCCAGGACCCGCCTGCTGCCCTTATATAGATTGAAGCTGCATGGTGGGGCATCATGGGTGCCACATTGTATATCAGAACAAAACATCTCTAGAATAATTTCTTATGCTACTCAAAAATAACAAAAAGTAGAAGGATAGGAAGGTAGATGGACTGGCTACTCAAAACCTAGAAGTATGTAAAGCATAGGATGATTTAATGATACAGTATGATAGATTGGGGAAAGGATAGGAGGATAGATGGAGGGAAGATTAGGAGGATAGATGGAGGGAATGTTAGGAGGATAGATGGATGGATGAAAGGGAAAGAAGGAGGGAGGGAGAACAAGGTAAGGACATACGACAAACAGCTGGACAAAACCAGCCTCCTGACATGCTGGTAAAGGCAATTTGTGGCATTGTTCTAGACTTAGCTGTGCTGTTTGTCTCAAACCATGACTGCTTAGGCCCTCTCTGTTCCCTTTCTCTCTCCCTCTCTGTTCTCTTTCTCTCTCTACTCACTTTGTATGTGTGTGTCTCTCTCTAACTCTTTCTATTTGACTCATTCTCTCTCTTTCTCCCTCTCTCTGTCACACACCCCCACATGCGCACACACACACAGCATACCATACATCTGACTTCAAGGGCGGTGTTGGCGTCGGCAAGAACAGGATATGAGAGCGTGTCCCTCTAAAAACCTTCCCCTCCAGATGAGAACAAAGGTAGAGAATGTTCCAGATTCCCTGGCCGCAGTCTAGGAACATGTGGAGCCAAGAGTTGGCCAACGAGCAGTCCTTATCTTTCCCCCTTCTTTCCATGCATTTTCTCTCTGTTGTCTAGCTTGTCCATCTCTGTTTTTGGCCTCTTGGTAAACTAGCTTTTTGTTTCATACTATTATCTCTTTGTTAGTGCATCTGCTTCAATCTTCTTATCTTGTTGTCTTGTCACTCTTCTCATTATTTCTCCCCTCTTCTGTCTAGCATCCCTCTTAAAACACACACAAAGACACAAACATAGAGACAAATACACACACACAGAGACAGAGAGCGACACACACACACATCCCTCAGACAGGATTATCCCACTCTCACAAGTTGATCCTCTCCGGTAAGCACTGCCAGTCCCCTGTGAGCATGTAACAGAAGCACTGCAGTCAGGGCAAGGCTGTGACCTAGAGAGTAGTGTGTTTGTGTGTGTCTCCCGCTGTGTGTTTGTGTGTGTGTGTCTCCCGCTGTGTTTGTGTGTCAGGTCACAGGCCAAGGTCTCCTACCTGATCCACTCTGAGGGAATCGGCCTGCGAGTACATTAAGAGATTGCGGTGGGGCGCCGAGCTGAGGCTCACTGGCTCGACTTAAAGACATACACACATAATCCTGGCTGCTCTGCTCCACCTAACAAGGATACACGTGGCAGATGTGTCTTTCAGGGACTGTGTGTGTGTGTGTGTCGTCTCTGAACTTTACCCTACCTATGCCCTCTCAGGCGTGCCCCTGTCCTTGGGCACCCTTACCCGCCCTAAAGTCACTTCATCTGCCAACTGGATAAAGATAGAGAGGGGTGCACAGAGACGAGAGAGAAGGGTGCACAGAGACGAGAGAGAGAGGGGTGCACAGAGACGAGAGAGAGCGAGGGGTGCACAGAGACGAGAGAGAGGGGTGCACAGAGACGAGAGAGAGGGGTGCACAGAGACGAGAGAGAGGGGTGCACAGAGGTTACCCCACACCATCATGCCATCCTGCCCAGCCTGATCACACAAAGCACAGTCAAAGCACACCAACACCTAACCATGCACTTTAACTATGGAGGCTTGAGATCTGCAAGTGTATGGTATGTGTTTTGGTATGCTATAACATGCTATGTATATTAAGGTATGCTACGTAATTCCGCTGTATGTTACGTGGACTGTTCATTTTAATGTGATAATAAATTGAATTGCACGGAGACAAAACATTCTTTGTGTTTGTATTATTTGAACTGTGAGTACACTACCGTTCAAAAGTTTGGGGTCACTTAGAAATGTCCTTGTTTTTGAAAGAACATCACATTTTTTGTCCATTAAAATAACATCATATTGATCCGAAATACAGTGTAGATATTGTTAATGTTGTAAATTACTATTGTGGCTGGAAAAGGCTGATTTTTAATGGAATATCTACATAGGCGTACAGAGGCCCATTATCAGCAGCCATCAATCCTGTGTTCCAACGGCACGTTGTGTTAGCTTATCCAAGTTTATAATTTAAAAGGCTAATTGATCATTAGAAAACCCTTTTGCAATTATGTTAGCACAGCTGAAAACTGTTGTCCTGATTAAAGAAGCAATTAAACTGGGCTTCTTTTAACTAGTTGAGTATCTGGAGCATCAGTATTTGTGGGTTCGATTACAGACTCAAAATGGCCAGCTTTTTTTCTTTTCTGGGAAAATGGCTGCCCAGTATGATTACATGGTGTTTAGACTTCAAAAGATACTCATAACACAGGACGACCTAATCTCCCCCTCTCCTGTTCCTAGAAGAAATGTCACTGACACTGTGGACGCTATTAGTTAATAAGAAGTAATGGAGGGGAAGGGAACTAATGTGTGTGTACACACAAACACACACACACCATTTCTCCTCAATGGCTCCATCCAGCCATACTGAAAACCACAGGGGAGGAAGGAGGAAAGGAGGAGAGGAGAGGAGGGAGAGGTTTCAATGCCAGCAAGAGGCCAAGACTGGCTCTGCTCTGAAGAGGTTTACAAACCTTTCCTAACTTCCCCTTAGCCTGGTGAAATCGTCTGTGAAAGCTTCTTAGGGTTAGGATTACCCCTAGGATGTGCCGGCTGACGGGTGGGAGATCACCGCTGCACCTGACAAAAACACTGCCGCTGTGCAACTTAACCCAAACCTGACCTATCCCAAGCCCAGACTGACCTAGCACATTCCAACAATGCACACAGACCTTTACCAAGGGGGCCCAGCAGAGGCCTGTGGCCACTCACAGAAGGCAGGCCACCTAAGGACTGTACCTGGGAACGTATCTGGCTCTCTCTCTCTTTAAGGTTCGTCACTAGTTAACACAGCCACAAAGTCATAATTATGGGTAAACTCTGCCTATTTCCACAATTTCTCTTCTTATTTGATTGTAAACCTAACCCTAACCACACTGCAAAACGTATGCCTAACCTTAACCACACTGCTAACGTTATGCCTAACCCTAACCTTAAATTAAGACCAGTGGAAACCTTCTTTAAGCAGGAGATGTGTGATACATCCTGACTCAAATAGAGAAGAGATATTAACAATATATTTTATGATCTTTTCTTGTTTTTTTCTCATCTCTCTTTATCCTGTGCTGTACCTCAGGGCTGGACTAGGACAATAATTCATCCCACATCATCATTCATAGGGCTTTATTAAGCAGTGTAATAAATCAACTACTGAGGTATTGAAGACATATTTTTTTTTCATCTAACACTTCCCAAGCAGGAATGGTTGACTCAAGATATTTTGATTTGCAACCTAATCCAGTGATTGACATCAATTCTGGCTTGACAATTAGACTATAGTATTTTAATGTTGAAATAGGACTCCAGAATTTCCCGCGTTTGTTTTGTTCAACAGAGCTGAATTACATATATCTTTATGTGCACTAACTAATATCATAGACTAATTAATTTGGGGTTCAACACCTGAGGAAGTGGAAACTCAAAACACATGAACTAGTGTAGCTAACTCTGAATGTAAAAGGCTACCCACTGCTAGTAGCCATGTATTCATCCAACAGTAAATGTCGTAAAAAAGCTTTGCAGTTGTAAGCTACTACCCATGAGACCTATAGGCCTATGCCCTTGCAATGGCCAGTGCACATTTCGCACACAAGCCACTCATTATCTCAAAGCCATATCATATCTTGGTTGTAGAATAGTTGCTATAAAGCTGAATATGGACAATTGAGAAATAAAAAGTATACCTACAGAAAGCTGAGACCCTACTCTCTTTGACAGGGACAAGGGAACGAAGCTTCCAAAGCTGCTTTATTTTGAAAGGTTATAAGATCAGAATGCATTTCTCTCTCTAGCGCATGGGGAGAGGAGAGCGGATCACGAAACAGGCACAGGGGCAGGGCAGACACTATCATTACAGGAATCATGAGGATAATGCACTTCACTGATTGACCAAATTATGGTTTTAGCCGCAGTGGCGATTTTAGCATGTACATCTTGGTGGGGCAAACAAAAACATTTTTTTTAGTGGCATGCCAGCAAAGCCACTACACAACACTAAACAATACATTGATTTCACTATAATGGTGACAAATGATGCCCACAAACTGAAAAGCTCTGTTAGGGCCAACATAAAGCTGTCCCAACAGCAGAGCTTTCTTTTCAGCACAACTGAGTGAATCCTTACCACCGCTACACCTGGCTATCAGTGGAACCTTGTCTGGCAGTTAAACAGTTCATTCAGTCTCATTTACTGTCTTTCAAAAAAACATAGCAGATATGGCTGACTTGCTTAAACAAATGTGGTTTCTACTGACAATTGAGATGTACAAACTATGTCATAAGGGAGCAGCAAGCGGATAAGAGGCATTCTGTAATTTCGATTAAGACATGAGCGAGCTAGGACGGACGTAGTCAATATAACTATTTGTTTAGCTCTGTTGAAATGTATAGTGACAGAATTCAGAACATGGTTCATTCTTACATTATTCTCCCTGTTCACCAAGTCAGAACTGTAGGATAAATAAAGGTGGCATATAAGCACACAGTGAAAGCTCTTACAATATTCAATGATTACGTTTCTCTAAAACAGGCTATAGGCTACATGTGCACCACCAAGTCAGAACAGTAGGCTTTAGGAGGGGGAAGGGGACCAAATGATTAGGGTGAAGCACATGGCTACTAACAGCTTACTACACAACATACACTTAGTATTACTTTCTCAGCTACAGTATACATATCTCCCTGGCATACTGCTACAGTAGCATACAATATCAAATAAAATAACATTTATTTATAAAGCCCTTCTTACATCAGCTGAAATCTTAAAGTGCTGTACAGAAACCCAGCTTAAAAGCCCAAACAGCAAGCAATGCAGGTGTAAAAGCACGGTGGCTAGGAAAAACTCCCTAGAAAGGCCAGAACTGAGGAAGAAACCTAGAGAGGAAGCAGGCTATGAGGGGTGGCCAGTCATCTTCTGGCTGTGCCTGGTGGAGATTATAACAGAACATGACCAAGATGTTCAAATGTTCATAGATGACCAGCAGGGTCAAATACTAATAATCACAGTGGATGTTGAGGGTGCAACAGGTCAGCACCTCAGGAGTAAATGTCAGTTGGCTTTTCATAGCCGATCATTCAGAATATCTCTACCGCTCCTGCTGTTTCTAGAGAGTTGAAAACAGCAGGTCTGGGACAGGTAGCACATCCGGTGAACAGGTCAGGATTCCATAGCCGCAGGCAGAACAGTTGAAACTGGAGCAGCAGCACGCCCAGGTGGACTGGGGACAGCAAGGAGTCATCAGGCCAGGTAGTCCTGAGGCATGGTCCTAGGGCTCAGGTCCTCTGAGAGAGAGAGAGAAAGAAAGAAAGAAAGAAAGAAAGAAAGAGAGAAAGAAAGAGAGAAAGAAAGAGAGAAAGAAAGAAAGAAAGAAAGAGAGAGAAAGAAAGAAAGAGAGAGAGAATTAACGAGAGCATACTTAAATTCACACAGGACACAGGATAAGATAGGAGAAATACTCCAGATATAACAGACTTACACTAGCCCCCTGACACATACACTACTGCAGCATAAATACTGGAGGCTGAGGCAGGAGGGGTCAGGAGACACTGTGGCCCCATCCGACGATACATTTGGACAGGGCCAAACAGGCAGGATATAACCTCACCCACTTTGCCAAAGCACAGACCCACACCACTAGAGGGATATCTTCAACCACCAACTTACCATCCTGAGACAAGGCCGAGTATAGCCCAGGAAGATCACATCCGTGACTCAACCCACTCAAGTGACGCACCCCTTCTACATTTTTGTTCTCACCTTGTTGTGCTGTTCTTACTTGAACAGACTGGCATGGCAGTCCTTCGTGGGCAAATTTTGTTATCAAACTTCATCAAGACAACTGGGAACTCTGAACACTGAAAAAAATCAAGGTTGAATCATGACGTCAGTGATCTTCAGGTTAGAGCTCTAGAAAGAAGCCCGAGTTCCCGGCTTGGAATTCTGAGTTGAATGACCTTCAAAACGTTTTTTCTCAGTCGGAGATCGTTTTTTCCGAGTTCCCAGTTGTCTTGAACTCATTGAAGTCTGAGATTTCCCAATTCCGAGTTTCCAGTTGTTTTGAACATGTCAGAAGTCATGCTGGATTGACAGCATGGCCAATGTATTCAACCTTTTCTGACCCATCGAGTTGAATGTTTATCCTTTTAAGCTTTGAAAAGAGACCCTTAAACCAGACTTGGACCACACACCCACTCCACTGAATAGCAGGATAGTGATTCCTTGGCAACTCTTACAGTTAGCCACTGATTCCTTCCAAACCACTCATTGTTCAATTTGCGATTTCCAACTTGTTGTATAATGTTTATGTCCAATGGCCGATGAGCACCAATGCATTTTATCTTCAAATGGATCGAAAAGGATTTGCCTGTAGATTGTCGACATGATTCATGATGATGACCGCTAACTTTCTAGCTAAGATGTTGAAAGTATGATGTTGACATGATCAGTCCAATCAAAGCTACGGTAGATATAACGGGATTTGACGTCATTTTATCTGTGGCCTATGACCTTGAGCCTTCTTGGATGGGCATTTCTACTGTAACTCTATGGCAGCACCCAAGGGGCTTGAATTTTCAAGCCCTGTCAGTAGATTTTGTGGTGACGTAGTGTCCCCATGAGTAACAGAACACTGAGCCAATCACGGCAAAACTAGAGAACCAACCCCTACGCTCTGTATTTTCCGTTGGCTGCCCCACCACCACAGAAAGCACTGAGCTAGGCTGAAACACCTGCATTTTGGAGCTGCCTTACACAAGAAAGCAAAAAAGAGACCATGTTTGTACGCGGCTTTATTAACTACATTTTTTTAATTGTTTGCAAACTGATATGTGACACATATTAATGCCAAAATAACATGCAAAACAGGCAACAATTTTATATATACAGTTGAAGTCGGAGGTTTACATACACTTAGGTTGGAGTCATTAAAACCACTCCACAATTTCTTGTTAACAAACTGTAGTTTTGGCAAGTCGTTTAGGACATCTACTTTGTGTATGACACAAGTAATTTTTCCAACAATTATTTACAGACAGATTATTTAACTTATAATTCACTGTATCACAATTCCAGTTGGTCAGAAGTTCACATACACTAATTTGGCTGTGCTTTTAAATAGCTTGGAAAATTCCCCAAAATGATGTCATGGCTTTAGAAGCTTCTGATAGGCTAATTGACATCATTTGATTGGAGGTGTACCTGTGGATGTATTTGAAGGCCTACCTTCAAACTCAGTGCCTCTTTGCTTGACATCATGGGAAAATCAAAAGAAATCAGCCAAGACCTCAGAAAATAAATTGTAGACCTCCATAAGTCTGGTTCATCCTTGGGAGCAATTTCCAAACGCCTGAAGGTACCACATTCATCTGTACAAACAATAGTACGCAAGTATAAACACCATGGGACCACGCAGCCGCCATACCACTCAGGAAGGAGACATGTTCATCTGTACAAACATTAGTACGCAGGTATAAACACCATGGACCACGCAGCTGTCATACTGCTCAGGAAGTAGATCCATTCTGTCTCCTAGAGATGAACGTACTTTGGTGCAAAACGTGCAAACCAATCCCAGAACAGCAAAGGACCTTGTGAAGATGCTGGAGGAAACAGGGACAAAAGTATCTAAATCCACAGTAAAACGAGTACTATATCGACATAACCTGAAAGGCCGCTCAGCAAGGAAGAAGCCACTGCTCCAAAACCGCCATAAACATGCCAGACTAAGGTTTGCAACTGCACATGGGGACAAAGATCGTACTTTTTGGAGAAATGTCCTCCGGTCTGATGAAACAAAAATAGAACTGTTTGGCCATAATGACCATGGTTATGTTTGGAGGAAAAAGGGTGAGGCTTGCAAGCCGAAGAACACCATCTCAACCGTGAAGCACGGGGTGGCAGCATCATGTTTTGGGGGTGCTTTGCTGCAGGAGGGACTGGTGTACTTCACAAAATAGATGGCATCATGAGGTTGGAAAATTATGTGGATATATTGAAGCAACGGCTCAAGACATCAGTCAGGTTAAAGCTTGGTCGCAAATGGGTCCTCCAAATGGACAATGACCCCAAGCATACTTCCAATGTTGTGGCAAAATGTCTTAAGGACAACAAAGTCAAGGTATTGGAGTACCAATCACAAAGCCCTGACCTCAATCCTATAGACAATATGTGGGCAGAACTGAAAAAGCGTGTGCGAGCAAGAAGGCCTATAAACCTGACTCAGATACATCAGCTCTGTCAGGAGGAATGGGCCAAAATTTACCCAACTTATTGTGGAAAGCTTGTGAAAGGCTACCCGAAACATTTGATCCAAGTTAAACCATTTAAAGGCAATGCTACCAAATACTAATTGAGTGAATGTAAACTTCTGACCCACTGGGAATGTGATGAAAGAAGTACAAGCTGAAATAAATCATTCTCTTTACAATTATTCTGACATTTCACATTCTTAAAATAAAGTGGTGATCCTAACTGAGCTAAAACAGGACATTTTTACTCTGATTAAATGTCAGGAATTGTGAAAATCTGAGTTTAAATGTATTTGGATAGGTATGTAAACTTCCGACTTCAACTGTATACAGTGGGGCAAATAAGTATTGTCAGCCACCCATTGTGCAAGTTCTCCCACTTAGAAAGATGAGAGAGGCCTGTAATTTTCATCATAGGTACACTTCAACTATGACAGACAAAATGAGAAAAAATCACATTGTAGGATTTTTTATGAATTTATTTGCAAATTATGGTGGAAAATAAGTATTTGGTCACCTACAAACAATCAAGATCTCACCCCGTGGGGTCAAAATGATCACAAGAATGACTGCAGAGAGCTGGGACCAAAGTAACAAAGCCTACCATCAGTAACACACTACGCCGCCAGGGACTCAAATCCTGCAGTGCCAGACGTGTCCTCCTGCTTAAGCCAGTACATATCCAGGCCCGTCTGAATTTTGCTACAGAGCATTTGGATGATCCAGAAGAAGATTGGGAGAATGTCATATGGTCAGATGAAACCAAAATTGAACTTTTTGGTAAAAATTCAACTCGTCGTGTTTGGAGGACAAAGAATGCTGAGTTGCATCCAAGAACACCATACCTACTGTGAAGCATGGGGGTGGAAACATCATGCTTTGGGGCTGTTTTTCTGCAAAGGGACCAGCACGACTGATCCGTGTAAAGGAAAGAATGAATGGGGCCATGTATTGTGAGATTTTGAGTGAAAACCTCCTTCCATCAGCAAGGGCATTGAAGACGAAACGTGGCTGGGTCTTTCAGCATGACAACGATCCCAAACACACCGCCCGGGCAACGAAGGAGTGGCTTCGTAAGAAGTATTTCAAGGTCCTGGAGTGGCCTAGCCAGTCTCCAGATCTCAACCCCATAGAAAATCTTGAGGGAGTTGAAAGTCCGTGTTGCCCAGCAACAGCCCCAAAACATCAATGCTATAGAGGAGATCTGCATGGAGGATTGGGACAAAATACCAGCAACAGTGTGTGAAAACCTTGTGAAGACTTACAGAAAAAGTTTGACCTCTGTTATTGCCAACAAAGGGTATATAACAAAGTATTGAGATAAACTTTTGTTATTGACCAAATACTTATTTTCCACCATAATTTGCAAATAAATTCATAAAAAGTCCTACAATGTGATTTTCTGGATTTTCTTTTCTCATTTTGTCTGTCATAGTTGAAGTGTACCTATGATGAAAATTACAGGCCTCTCTCATCTTTTTAAGTGGGAGAACTTGCACAATTGGTGGCTGACTAGATAGTTTTTTGCCCCACTGTATATGAGCGAGCTATTTTATATATACACACACTGTACAATTGTTGCCTGTTTTGCATATTATTTTGGCATTAATACATGTCACATAACAATTGGCAAACAATGTAAAAAATATATATATATTTGTGTTAGTAAAGCAGCATACAAACGTTTTTTACTTTGAGAGAGAGAGAATAAAAACAAATCTATTTTATAATAAGGCTGTGAAGTAACAAAATGTGAAAAAAGTCAAGGTGTCTAACAACTTGCAAGGGGTCTAACAACATGCATTTGGAAAATATACCATACATTTGGAAAGTATTTAGACCACTTGAATTTTTCCCACATTTTGTTACTTCACAGCCTTATTCTAAAATAACATTTATTTTTTAAATGTATCTTTAATATACACACAATACCCCATAATTGTCACGGTCGTCATAAAGAGGAGACCAATTCGTGATATGAATACATACTTCCTTTAATAAAGAAAGAACACTAAACAAACTAACAAAATAACAAAACAAACATGAAGCTATATAAACCGAGTGCTGACAGGCAACTACACATAGACAATAACCCACAAAACCAAAATGGCAACCTAAATAGGATCCCCAATCAGAGACAATGATAAACAGCTGCCTCTGATTGGGAACCAATTCAGGCCACCATAGACCTACATTTACCTAGACATACAAAAAACCCATAGATAAACAAAAACACACATACCCACCCTCGTCACACCCTGACCTGACCAAAATAATACAGAAAACATAGATAACTAAGGTCAGGGCGTGACAATAATGCCAAAGCAAAGATAGGTTTTTTGAAATCTTTGCAAATGTATTAAAAATAAAAAAGTATTCAGACCCTTTGCTATGATACTTGAAATTTAGCTCAGGTTTTTCCATTAATCATCCTTGATGTTTCTACAACAAGATTGGAGTCCCCCTGTGGTAAATTCAACTGATTGGACATGATTTGGAAAGGCACACACCTGTCTATATAAGGTCCCACAGTTGACAGTGCATGTCAGAGCAAAAACCAAGTCATGAGGTTGAAGGAACTGTCCGTATAGCTCCGAGACAGGATTGTGTCCAGGCACAGATCTGGAGAAGTGTACCAAAAAATGTCTGCAGCATTGAAGGTCCCCAAGAGATTGCCAAAAGGTACCTAAAGGACTTTCAGACCATGAGAAACAAAATTCTCTGGACTCATGAAACCAAGATTGAGCTCTTTGGCCTGAATGCGTCACGGCTGGAGGAAACCTGGCACCTTCCCTACGGTGAAGCATAGTAGTGGCAGTATCATGCTGTGGGGATGTTTTTCAGCGGCAGGAACTGGGAGACGAGTCAGGATCGAGGGAAAGATGAATGGAGCAAAGTACAGAGAGATCCTGTAGGGCTCTTGAGTGGCTCAGCGGTCTAAGGCACTGCATCTCAGTATTTGAGCCGTCATTACAGACACTCTGGTTTGATTCCAGGCTGTATCACAACTGGCCGTGATTGGACATCCCATAGGGTGACACACAATTGGCCCAGCGTCGTCCGGGTTTGGCCTGTGTAGGCCATTGTAAATAAGAATTTGTTCTTAACTGACTTGCCTTATTAAGTGAAGGTTAAATAAAAAATATAAAAAATCCTTGATGAAAACCTGCTCTAGAGTGCTCAGGACCTCTGACTGGGGCAAAGGTTCACCTTCTAACAGGACAATGACCCTAAGCACACAGCTAAGACAACACAGGAGTGGCTTTGGGACAAGTCTCTGAAAGTCCTTGAGTGGCCCAGCCAGAACCCGGACTTGAACCCGATCAATCATCTCTGGAGAGACCTGAAAATAGCTGTGCAGCGGCACTCCCCATCCGATTTGACAGAGCTTAAGAGGATCTGCAGAGAAGAATGTGACAAACTCCCCAAATACAAGTGTGCCAAGCTTGTAGCGTCATACCCAAGAAGACTCGAGGCTGTAATTGCGGCTTTAGGTGCTTCAATAAAGTACTGAGTAAAGGGTCTGAATACTTATTTATGTAAGCTTAATATTATTTTTTATTTTTTTTAATTTGCAAACATTTCTAAAAACCTTTCTTGCTTTGTCATTATGGGGTTTTGTGTGTAGATTGATGAGGGGAAAAAAAACGATTTAACCCATTTTAGAATAAAAATGGGGCTCATAACTGGTGGAGCTCAAAACTGGTGGGGAACACTTTAGCCGACCTAAAAATAAAATGTTTTGAGTGAGGTGACAATGTAGAATGTGTTCTTTCTACGTTAATAGGCTCCTTTTTCATTTTTTATGATTCATGATCTTGGCTGTCTAACTGATGAGTCAGTGCAGGTCTCTTTGCTGATGCTGCGTTTGACTTTGAATGTCAGTTTGTGTGACACTGGGCCAGTCCATCTTGGTAGGGACGGTCGGCCTTTGTCCACTGTATAACAGAGAAATTGCGCAAAAATCGTAAAAATAATCATCTTAACAGGCCCATAGGCCGCTGGCCATGTTACATTTTTCATTTTTATATTTAAAAAATCATTTTGTGTGTGTCAATTTCGACCATCCCCCCCCCAACTCTAAAATATTTCAGCACATTTGACATTTGCCAGAAGGCCAATCCACCCCAGCTGTACCGCGTCAGTCAGTCAGTGCTGACCATTGACCTGTATGTATGTGTTAATGTTCAATTTAGAGGGAAGTGGAAAAGTGTGCCCCCCCCTCTCCCATACTGTATGTCTCAGTTTCCATGTTTGGACACCCTGGCTACTGTTGCTCCTTCCCTCCCTCCTTCTCTACTCCTTCAGTCTGATGACTTCATCAGGTGCCCCTGGAAAAACCAACCCACGTGGGTGGGTGGGTGGGTGGGTGGGAGAGAGAGAGAGAGAGAGAGAGAGAGAGAGAGAGAGACTGCCCACAAAAAGAGATGGAAACTGAGCTGCACTTCCTAACCTCCTGCCAAATATGTAGACCATATTAGCGACACATATTTCCTTCAGATTACACAGATCCACAAAGAATTTGAAAACAAATCAACCCATATTTATGTTGATATATTTTCCTTTTGTACTTTTTGCACATCATTACAACACTGTATATAGACATAATATGACATTTGAAATGTCTTTATTCTTTTGGAACTTCTGTGTGTAATGTTCATTTTTCATTGTTTATTTCACGTTTGTTTATTATCTATTTCACTTGCTTTGGCAATGTAAACACATGTTTTCCATGCCAATAAAGCCCCTTAAATTGAAATTGAATTGAGAAGGGGAGAGGGGAGTGATATAGGGGAGAGGGTAGTGATATAGGGGAGAGGGTAGTGATATATGGGAGAGAGGAGTGATATAGTGGAGAGAGGACTGATATAGGGGAGATGGGAGTGATATAGGGGAGAGAGGAGTGATATAGGGGAGAGAGGAGTGATATAGGGGAGAGAGGAGTGATGTAGGGGAGAGGGTAGTGATATAGGGGAGAGAGGAGTGATATAAGGGAGATGGATTGATATAGGGGAGAGAGGATATAGGGGAGAGAGGACTGATATAGGGGAGATGGGAGTGATATAGGGGAGAGGGTAGTGATATAGGGGGGAGAGGACTGATATAGGGGAGATGGGAGTGATATAGGGGAGAGAGGAGTGATATAGGGGAGAGGGTACAGCACAACATGTAGCGTGTGCCCATGGTGACATAGCAGAAACCAATAGAGAAAGAGAGAAAGAAAGAGTGAATGTGATACAGAGACCAGGGAAAGAGAGAAAGACCAAGAAAGAAAGAGAGACAGAGAACTTGTACAGTATGCACACCCACCCACCGCTGTGCCCCATCCAATGACAAGCCGCCCATTTCTTTTTTTCTTTTTCTTTTAAATTGTACCCCTTTTTTTCCCCCAATTTCATGGTATCCAATTGTTTTTAGTAGCTACTATCTTGTCTCATCGCTACAACTCCCGTATGGGCTCGGGAGAGACGAAGGTCGAAAGTCATGCGTCCTCCGATACACAACCCAACCAAGCCGCACTGCTTCTTAACACAGCGCGCATCCAACCCGGAAGCCATCCACACCAATGTGTCGGAGGAAACACCTATGCACCTGGCAACCTTGGTTAGCTCGCACTGCGCCCGACCCGCCACAGGAGTCGCTGGTGCGCGATGAGACAAGGACATCCCTACCGGCCAAGCCCTCCCTAACCCGGACGACGCTAGGCCAATTGTGCGTCGCCCCACGGACCTCCCGGTCGCGGCCGGTTATGACAGAGCCTGGGCGCGAACTCAGAGTCTCTGATGGCACAGCTGGCGCTGCAGTACAGCGCCCTTAACCACTGCGCCACCCGGGAGGCGCAAGCCGGCCATTTCAATGAGGCCCCAGCCAGCAGGCATTCCAGGCCCTGATGTATGTTACACATTGCACCCAGGCCCTGGGCCCCAGCCCTGCAGTGAAGACTCCAGACTTCTCTATAGATGGGCTGTAGGGAGAGAAAAGGGGTGAGCAAGGAAGTGAGAAAGAGTAGTAACAGACAGAGGTATTGTGTAATTTAATTTTACTAGGCAAGTCAGTTAAGAACACATTCTTATTTTACAATTACGGCCTACCCCGGCCAAACCCAGGCAATGCTGGGCCAATTGTGTGCCACCCTATGGAACTCCCGATCACGGCTGGTTGTGATACAGCCGGGGATTAAACCAGGGTCTGTAGTGATGCCTCTAGCATTGAGATGCAGTGCTTTAGACCGCTGCCCCACTGGTTGCCATGGTTAATCCTGGGCTGTGACATCAGAGGAGGCCTTGCCATCACCTAGACAATTTCTCTCTTAGGTCCACAGAACGCTTGTTGCGTAATTCCTCGGAAAGAAAAGTCTGACCAGGGTAGACCAACGCACAGCAGCGACCAGACAATCTTGTTAAAAGAACATGACAGCCAGACACACACACCACCTCTGCTGTGTCCAAGTAACCATGACAGTGAGTCCACTCAGGTGCTATCTATGGGTGGTTAGATACATTGAAAGTAGAGGGTTACCCAACACTTAGTTATAAATAACTGTACAGTACCTTAAGAAGGTTTTGTGTGGTGGAGGATGCTGAGAGTTCAATGGAACCTGACAACTTAATCCTGTATAAAAGATAGATAGAGATAAAGAGAGAGAGAGAGATAGCAAGTGCTTATGTGTTTATGTCTCAGCCACTGTTGCTTATATTCACACTTGGCTCTTAATACCAAACACAGGGTGTGGCTCTCACAAGTCAAGTCACATTTGATTTACACTTGACAAAAAATACAAAAAATAAACAAAAGTACATTTTAAAAGAAGACAAGAGACAACACTTTCACAGACACACTTTTAACTGCTTCTGTACCTATAGCTCGCCAAGATATACAAACAGACAGACAGAAACACAGACAGACAGGCAGACACACACGGACGGACACACACAAATACACAGTGTACTTTATGTGAAACGTGATCTGTGCTCTTCTGCAGTCAAGCCCATGTGGTAGGGATATTGTGTGATTCCTGTTTCTGTGCTGCGGCCGGCCAGCCCAGGACAAAGTACAGAACAACATGTACTGTAATTAGGACACGGCAACAAACCGTGTGGCTCCGTTGGTAGCGCACCGCGCTTGCAATGCCAAAGTTGCCGGTTCAATTCCAATGGGGGATCAGTATGAAAATGTATGCACTCAGTGCTGTAACTCACTCTGGATAAGTGTCTGCTAAGTGATTAAAATCTCAAATGAGAGGCCTAGAGTGACAGAAAGAGTAGGAGTAATGGCGAAATACATACAATGTTACATAAATGAAAACACGTTACAATGCTATTGTCAGTGGAATAAGGAACATTATCAGGAACTTGTTTGTCCACGTCCAGTACTTTTACCCTTGTGATTGTCCACACAGTAAATCAGTGTGTTTGTGTATATGTACTGTATATACAATGCGATGCAATTGTATTGTATTGTATATACATATATAAACACAAACACACTGATTTACTGTAACTTCTGGACGTGGACAAACAAGTCCCTATTGACTATGGACGATAATGTTCCTCATTCCCCTGACACTACCATTGTGTTTTAAGTCTGTGTGAGTGCATGTGTGTGTCCCACATGCAGCGCCCACGTGAGAACAGGCTGGCCCTGGGCCTCATTGGGATGGGAAGAAGCGTGTAGCGGGTGTGTGTAATGCGCATATGCGTATGTGCCTCACACATTGTGTGTGTGTGCGTGTGTGTGTGCCTCGCACATACTTGAGGAAATTGTCAATAGCTGGTTAGAGAGAGAAACACTGCATGCCACTCCTGAACGCAGCCTCGCTGTCTCCTGGCAGGCCACATGGAAGACATTAGAGGAGACAGAACAATCTCCTACCAGAGACCAGAGCACGCTGCCGGCTTCTTGGTGCAAACGTCTGAGCATTTCAATGGGTTTCCTTATAGGGTCGGAAATTACGCTGTTTTAAAAGCCACCCCCTCCTCAGGGAAGATAGAGTTCAGTGAGTTTAGCGTGTGGCCTGCTTTAACAAGTTGAGGTTATAGGTAGGCATGAAATGGTAGGATAACATTTGAACAGGGGAACCCACTCAAATTTACCCAATAACAATGCAGATTTTTGTTTCAGGTTTCAAAACATTTTGTCCTGTTTGCTCATACTGAACGTAACCCAGGCATTGTCGAGGCCCACTAGTTTAAAGTTAAATGTATTGATGTCAGACACGTATTCTACAGTATGCCCTCCTCTCCCTCTCTAATCCACAGACCTGGGATGACCCCAGATTAGGATTGAAGATATTGGTCATTTCCTTTTTTTGTATTTAACCCCCTTTTTCTCCCCGATTTTGATCTTGTCTCATCGCTGCAACTCCCCAACGAGCTCGGGGGGGCGAAGGCGGAGTCATGCGTCCTCCGATACATGACCCCGCTAACCCCGCTCCTTAACACCCGCCCTCTTAACTTGGAAACCAGCCACACCAATGTGTCAGAGAAAACACAGTTCAACTGACGACTAAGGTCAGCCTGCAAGCGCCCGGCCCACCACAAGGAGTCACTAAAGCAGGCCCACTCGGGAGGCCCAGATATTTCTCATTTAAATCACACTCAATACCCTTCCTCCTCCCTCTCACATCCCAGTAAGGCTTGCAGTAAAGGTCACCGTCATTATATCATCACTTAATTTGATCATGATGAAGAGCAGAGGTATTGAAATGAATCTGCTTAGAGATTTGGAATTGTGTTATTTGTCTACTTTCTTTATTATTAGTATTATTAGTATTATTGACTGTGTGTGTAATGTATTGTATATTGTATTGCATGTTATTATGTGCATTCCCAGGCTACCTTTAAACCAAATGACGTATTTCTGTGTGTGTGTGTTTTGTGTGTTTGTGTAGAGCTTATGGTGTGTGGGCTGTCAAAGCTCTTGTTTTAAGTAAACAGTGGGATTAGCTGTATTGACTCTATACATGAGCTGAATGAGTTCGCAGTAGGTGTTCCCTACATGCCCCCGTCCTCATACCACTCACTACCACTGGGAAGGAGCTCCTGTTTAAGTGACTGACTGGCTGCCACAAGACTGTGTAAGCCCACTGAGCTAAAGCCAAAGTGTAGGCATTAGGTCGGAGGAGCTAACGCAAGTCTGAGCTTGGTTCACTGAATCGGAAGAACCACTGACGATTTATTTACTCCTCAACCTGACTAGGTCACAGGGTCCCATAGACGATGCATGAGAAATATACAGCACAGTAGGGGAAATGTTCCCTCAGCACGTTGGAACGCATGGGAAGTGTGTGTGAGTGTATGTCAGAGATGTTGTTCTGCTTTTCTCTAGCTCTGTTTCATCCTCTCGCTGTGTGTCCAAAAAGATGTCTGAAGTCAGGCTCTGAACACTGTGAGTGGGATCTCACCTCCACCCCACAATACTCAGCTGGTCTCCCAGGGTTATCCAGCTTAAATAATAGCCCCAGGCCCATGTGACTGTGTCAGCAGTGTGTGTGTGTGTGTGTGTGTGTGTGTGTGTGTGTGTGTGTGTGTGTGTGTGTGTGTGTGTGTGTGTAGTCGGTACACAGTGAGTGTGTGTGTGACTGCTGTGTGCATGTGCTCTTTGTACTGGCTGCTATGTGCAAAGGTATGTAGCTAAAGGTCGGGGCAGGAGAATGAGGCTCTGTCAGGGAGAGCTGTGACTAGGACAAGCCCAGAGATGAGGAGGTAATGGCCAACTGGGCTGGGGTTACATGGGGCTGGTTTCGGGGTTAGGGGTTACATGGGGCTGGTGTTGGGGTTACATGGGGATGGTGCTGGGGTTACATGGGGCTGGTGTTGGGGTTACATGGGGATGGTGTCGGGGGTAAATGGGGTTGTGTTGGGGTTACATGGGGCTGGTGTTGGGGTTACATGGGGCTGGTTATGGGGTTGCATGGGGCTGGGGTTGGGGTTACATGGGGCTGGTGTTGGAGTTACATGGGGCCGGTTCTGGGGTTACATGGGGCTGGTTCTGGGGTTACATGGGGCTGGTTATGGGGTTGCATGGGGCTGGTGTTACATGGGGCTGGTGTTACATGGGGCTGGTGTTGGGGTTACATGGTGTTGGGGTTACATGGGGCTGGTGTTACATGGGGCTGGTGTTGGGGCTGGTGTTACATGGGGCTGGTGTTGGGGTTACATGAGGCTGGTGTTGGGTTTACATGGGGCTGGTGTTACATGGGACTGGTGTTGGTGTTACATGGGGCTGGTGTTACATGGGGCTGGTGTTGGGGTTACATGGGGCTGGTGTTACATGGGGCTGGTGTTGGGGTTACATGGGGCTGGTGTTACATGGGGCTGGTGTTACATGGGGCTGGTGTTGGGGTTACATTGGGCTGGTGCTAGTGCTAGTGTTACATGGGGCTGGTGCTGGGGTTACATGGTGCTGGTGTTGGGGTTACATGGGGCTGGTGCTGGGGTTACATGGGGCTGGTGTTGGGGTTACATGGGGCTGGTGTTGGGGTTACATGGGGCTGGTGCTGGGGTTACATTGGGCTGGTGCTAGTGCTAGTGTTACATGGGGCTGGTGTTGGGGTTACATGGGGCTGGTTCTGGGGTTACATGGGGCTGGTGTTGGGGTTACATGGGGCTGGTTCTGGGGTTACATGGGGCTGGTTCTGGGGTTGCATGGGGCTGGTGTTGGGGTTACATGGGGCTGGTGTTGGGGTTACATGGGGCTGGTGCTAGTGTTACATGGGGCTGGTGATGGGGTTACATGGGGCTGGTGTTGGGGTTACATGGGGCTGGTTCTGGGGTTACATGGGCCTGGTTCTGGGGTTACATGGGACTGGTGTTGGGGTTACATGGGGCTGGTTCTGGGGTTACATGGGGCTGGGGTTGGGGTTACATGGGGCTGGTTCTGGGGTTACATGGGGCTGGTGTTGGGGTTACATGGGGCTGGTTCTGGGGTTACATGGGGCTGGTGTTGGGGTTACATGGGGCTGGTTCTGGGGTTACATGGGGCTGGGGTTGGGGTTACATGGGGCTGGTTCTGGGGTTACATGGGGCTGGTGTTGGGGTTACATGGGGCTGGTTCTGGGGTTACATGGGACTGGTGTTGGAGTTACATGGGGCTGGTTCTGGGGTTACATGGGGCTGGTGTTGGGGTTACATGGGGCTGGTTCTGGGGTTACATGGGGCTGGTGTTGGGGTTACATGGGGCTGGTTCTGGGGTTACATGGGGCTGGTACATGGGACTGTGGCTGGGGTACACTAAAAAAACTGATAAACCATTTTTGGTTCCAGGTAGAACCCTTTCCACAGAGGGTGTACATGGAACCCAAAAGGGTTCTACCTGAAGCCAAATAAGGGTTCTACCAGGGAAATCAAAAAGGGTTATAACAGGTGTGGCTTTTATGTCATGTCACTCACTGTTACATATGTTTATTATATTATAATGTAGGTTTAAGATCTTACCTCCCTGAAGGTTCGTAGTCCAAGTACTGTAGTCAGACGGGTGGACGGACAGACAGACAGGTTCAAGCAGAAACAAGCATGTGAAACACACAAACGCAAACGTGCATGCAACACACACACAAAGCTCTGAAGCACGAGGCTGGTCATTGCCCCCCTGTCTGACATATCTCTGGGGCATGATTCACCGCCCCTGCACTTCCAGAGCCTCTCACCATGTGGGGTGTGGGGACGTGCCCGCACATGTTTCCCACCACCAGCTGCCAGTCACCAGGCCCAGCAGGAACAACCATCATCATCACCATCATCATAATCACCATCATCATCATCATTACCACCATCATAATCACCATCATCATCGCCAATATCATCATCAACAATGATCAAATGGTCCAATGTTAATATGATGATACAATATCATGGTTACTTGGAAATCACTATGTACTCTGTGCATGTGTGTGCGTACTTGATTTCTTGTGTGTGTGAGATGTGCGTGTCTGTCACAGTGAGAGGATGAGGCAGGTAAGAGGAGATGTCTGGCCAGGGTATGTTCTCCTGTACCCCTGCTGGTGGTTGCCCTTCTGCTGGCTCAGCGCTGAATGTCAAGGTAAGGAAGGAGCACACACACACATGCTACAAAACCTAACGTGTTACTGAAGCATAAGTAGAACGAACATACACACATACACACTGCGCACACACACACACACACACACACACACACACACATTCTCTCTCCCTCTGAAGCCATAGAAAGAAAAGTGACACACACGTCAGAGCACCTGTGTGTGTCTTTTTCCATCACTGAAGCATCAGACTAAGTTCTATTTATGAATGAATGGCCTTTCAATATGCTTCAATACCAGCAGCTAGATGACATGAACACAAATAGCTTATGACGTCATCAAAGGGAACTAATGCATCAGAGCTGTGTTTCCATGGTGGCTAAATAGGAGTACAGTCACAGGGTGAACCCCATGCGTGCGAACATAGAGGAAGCACAGATTAGTAAAGGGCCAGTGCACTCAAAAACGTGACTGTCCAACACTATGCGGACACCCCTTCAAATGAGTGGATTGGGCTATTTCAGCCACACCCTTTGCTGACAGGTGTATAAAATCGAGCATACAGCCATGCAATCTCCATAGACAAACACCGGCAGTAGAATGGCCTTACTAAAGTGCTCACTGACTTTCAACGTGACACCGTCATAGGATGCCACCTTTCCAACAAGTCAGTTAGTCAAATTTCTGCCCTGCTAGACCGGCCGTGGTCAACTGTAAGTGCTGTTATTGTGAAGTGGAAACGTGTAGGAGTAACAACGGCTCAGCCGTGAAGTGGTAGGCCACACAAGCTCACAGAATGGGACCGCCGAGTGCTGAAGCGCATGGAGCGTAAAAATCGTCTGATCTCGGTTGCAAGACTCACTAATGAGTTCCAAACCTCCTCTGGAAGCAACTTTAGCACACAAACTGTTCGTTGGGAGCTTCATGAAAGGGGTTTCCATGGCTGAACAGCCGCACACAAGCCTAAGATCACCATGCGCAATGAGTAATGAAGTAATGAATCACTCTTCACCATCTGGCAGTCCGATGTACGAATCTGTGTTTGGCAGATGCCAGGAGAACGCTACCTGCCCAAATGCATAGTGCCAAATGTCAAGTTTGGGGGAGGAGGAATAATGGTCTGTGGCTGTTTTCACGGTTCAGGCTCCTTACGATTTCCCTTCACTGGAACTAACGCAACAGCATACAACGACATTCTAGACGATTCTGTGCTTCTGTAACCGATGTGAAATGGCTAGCTAGTTAGCGGGGTGCGCACTAATAGCGTTTCAATCGGTGGCGTCACTCGCTCTGACACCTTGTAATAGTTGTTCCCCTTGCTCTGCAAGGGCCGCGGCTTTTGTGGAGCGATGGGTAACGATACTTCGTGGGAGGCAGTTGTTGATGTGTGCAGAGGGTCCCTGGTTCGGGGCGAGGAGAAGGACGAAAGCTATACTGTTACACTTCCACCTTTGTTACAACAGTTTGGGGAAGGGCCTTTCCTGTTTCAGCATGACACATGCCCTAGTGCACAAAGCAAGGTCTATACAGAAATGGTTTGTCAAGATTGGTGTGGAAGAACTTGACTGACCTGCACTGGCCAGGCCTGACGTCAACCCCATCAAACACCTTTGGGATGAATTGGAAAGCCGACTGCGAGCCAGGCCTAATCACCCAACATTAGTGCCGACCTCACTAATGCTCTTGTGGCTAAATGGAAGCAAGTCCCCGCAGCAATGTTCCAATATCTAGTGAAAAGCCTTCCCAGAAGAGTGGAGTTATAGCAGCAAAGAGGGGACCAACTCCATATTAATGCCCAGGATTTTGGAATGAGATGTTCGACGAGCAGTCCACATACTTTTGGCCATGTTGTGTATGTTTTATGTATATTTCCATACTATGAGGTTGAAATAATTCTGTGAAATTGTGAAAATTATGATAATGCCCTGTTGGAAAATACCGCCTGAAATTACAGCCTGATTTGGTGGGATGGAATTTTGGCCTGCCTGGTTAATTAGTAAATTAGAAAGAGTTCCAAACCTCTCTGCCAATAACAGCTAGTTTTCTGTTTTCCCCTCTCCACTCAGACCACTCCCAGACAGTCATAGCCAAATGCTTGCTTGAGAAACTGCTCTTTGCTAAGAAGCTGTTAATTATTTATTTTTGTGATTGAAAACAATCACAGTAAGGTACTTAATTGTTACACAGAAATGATTTGATGTTGAGACAAAAATGGCTGCATTGCTGTTTATCTCTACACCTGTTGAAGACGTAACTGGGTGATTTTGGTGCTGTAAGTCAGTCTTCGTGTCAGAGTGACTCACTCATAAAGCCTGCGTCAGCCCACCCCCGCCGTTCTCTGATGCTCTCTTTCACTGTGTGTGTGTGTGTGTGTGTGTGTGTGTGTGTGTGTGTGTGTGTGTGTGTGTGTGTGTGTGTGTGTGTGTGTGTTACTACTACATCCTGTTACTAGCCTGGCCATGGTCCAGGTACATAAGGCGCTGTTGCACAATCCTGATTACCACATGATTGGTGGAATGCAAACTTGAGATCAGCTTGTTGTCTTATAGGGTCTAGTGTTCCACCTACTGTACATCTGACCTTTAATGACCACATTATAGATTCATAATGCACTATAAATACAGGTAACTGCCAAAATAAAGGAAACACCAACATAAAGCGTCTTAATAGTGCGTTGGGCCACCACGGTCCAGAACAGCATCAATGTACCTTGGCATTGATTCTACAAGTGTCTGGAGCTCTATTGAAAATATCCGACACCATTCTTCCACAAGGAATTTGGTGTTTTGTTAATGGTAGTGGAAAACGCTGTCTCAGGCACCACTCCAGAATCTCCCATAAGTGTTTAATTGGGTTGAGATCTGGTGACTGTGATGGCCATAGCATATGGTTTACATCGTTTTCATCCTCATCAAATCATTCAGTGTTCACTTGTGCCCTGTGGCTGGGGACATTGTCATCCTATGCGGGTATATCCATGGTATACCCGCATAGGTATACATGACCCTATGCGTGATGGGATGTTAACTGCTTCATTAACTCAGGACCCACACCTGTGTGGAAGCATCCGATTTTAATATACTTTGTATCCTTCATTTACTCAAGTGTTTCCATTATTTTGGCAGTTACCTGAAGGCTGTTTTGGTTCTTATTCGTATATTACGAGTAGCCTATTAGAGTTCCCTGAAAAGAGTTTGAATTTCCAGAAAAGAAACTCACACACCCTGATGTTCTCTTTACTTGAGTAGAAATGCTGCTCCACTATTTACTGGATTTGGCTGCAACACACACCACCACAGGAGCTTTGGATTTAAAACATACACACGTCTGCATGAATACACATGCGTGCGCTCACACACACACACACTCACTCACACAGGCACGCATGGACGCACACACACACCACACATACACACCACTCAGCAGCACATATGGGATGCAGATGTGATGTATGAAGCTGGGGTCACAGAGTCCACAGTACCAGTGCTGGAATATTGCCTACCCTGACATAGGAGTCTTAAAGAGCACTGAGAAATGTCTATCTATTCATCCTGATGTTGGTAAATCCAGGAAATTTCCTGTGGAATGGAAACCATGTTCTACTCTAAAATATCTAATACATTCTATTATATTCACTTCTACCTCAGCAACACAGGATATTAAAAGGGAAGGAGTCGGACAGACCTTTATGAGATGGACGACGGTCTTCTTCTTTTCCCTTTGATCATGACTGAATAGAAACTAGAAGCCTTAGCAACACTTAATAATAAACCAGTAATAAACCATTATTACAAGTTATAAGCATGTATTTCAGATAGCAATATATCAACAACAGCCTCAAAATGTCTGATACTGTCTCAGAATCATTACTGGGTGAGAGTAGCAAGCCATCATAAGGATGTCCATGCAAAATGTCTGATACTGTCTCAGAATCATTCCTGGGTGATAGTAGCAAGCCATCATAAGGATGTCCATGCAAAATGTCTGA
The DNA here is from genome assembly GCF_045791955.1 of Oncorhynchus clarkii lewisi. Lineage (NCBI taxonomy): Eukaryota > Metazoa > Chordata > Actinopteri > Salmoniformes > Salmonidae > Oncorhynchus > Oncorhynchus clarkii. The sequence continues at coordinate 18,099,058 of NC_092173.1, read as the reverse complement.
TACTGTCTCAGAATCATTCCTGGGTGATAGTAGCAAGCCATCATAAGGATGTCCATGCAAAATGTCTGATACTGTCTCAGAATCATTCCTGGGTGATAGTAGCAAGCCATCATAAGGATGTCCATGCAAAATGTCTGATACTGTCTCAGAATCATTCCTGGGTGATAGTAGCAAGCCATCATAAGGATGTCCATGCAAAATGTCTGATACTGTCTCAGAATCATTCCTGGGTGATAGTAGCAAGCCATCATAAGGATGTCCATGCAAAATGTCTGATACTGTCTCAGAATCATTACTGGGTGATAGTAGCAAGCCATCATAAGGATGTCCATGCAAAATGTCTGATACTGTCTCAGAATCATTACTGGGTGATAGTAGCAAGCCATCATAAGGATGTCCATGTTCTAAGTGCTTCACATTATGCCCCTATCACAATGATTTGTAACTTTGGGCTTGAAGTAGTGTTTTTTTTTTATCCCTTTCTGGATGTTTCCAGCAGATGATAGATTGTCATCAGGAGAAACGTTGAGAAGAGCTGATTGAGGGGTGGATGAAGGGGGGAAGGGGAGAAGGAGATGAGTGGAGGAGGGATTCTTAATCTCATTCTTTCTTTCCTAATAATCGAGGAGTAACGTTAATGTGTGTTCATAACTCTCACACCTTCTATAGGCTACCTTAGCAGAAACGCATACATACAGACACACACACACAGCTATTTACAGTATTTACTGTACTCAGACAGACCTATAGGAAGATGTCTTCAGATATGGATGGGACCGTGCTCCTGGTGTGGAAGGCATTAAGAAAACCATCCTGTATGGAGGGACAGCTGAGATGCCCCGGTTCATTACTGGGACCAAGGTAGGCCTCAATCTTTCCATCTCTACCTATTCCACTGCGTCAACCTCTTTATCGCTATCCAAATTCATCCATTTCGATCTCTCTATCTATTTAATTTATAATCCTCAATCTTTCTCTCTTTCTATTTCTCTCAATATGAATCTCTCGATCTATCTATTTTCACATAACTCCATCTATCGACTTTTCTATCCTCTTTCTCAAATAGTGGAGGTTTTCTCCAGGCCACAGACAGTTACTCGTCCAGTGCTTTGTCTCCAATTCCAAACAAATCTGATTACTGTGAAGAAGATGGTTGCAATAGATTCTAGAACATTATGTAGATTCTGAAAATAAAAAAGATTGTTTGTTTCCCTCAAATCAGGACAAATAAAATTGTCTTACTTATGGAGTCATATAACACTATTCATTCCATTAGTAATGACATGGTACAAGATATTATCATGTTGCATCCTGCCTGTCAACAGGGACCACATACCCACAACAGTGCATAAAGGGGTGACATTTGGGGAAACTGGAGAATCTGGAGGAAAATGACTCTGATCCGATTTTTCTCTCCTCCACCTCTTTCATACTGTACATCCTCCTCCATGATCCCTATCCTCATTTTACCCCCCCACCACCACCTCCTTCCCTCCTCCACAGGTAGCCTTCCATTTCTGTACCCAGTTGTGTGATTTATTGTAAGGTGATAGACGACAGTAAGGGGGTGGGCGTGCCCATGATTGGAAACATGTTCAAGCTGGAGATCTGGGAGACCCTGCTCACCTCCATGAAGATCGGAGAGGTGGCCGAGTTCTGGTGCGATGTCACTGTGAGTAGGACTCATTCTCCCACAATGCAGTGCCACGGTAGCATGTTTCCAGATTCTAAACACCTCTCCAGAAGTCAACTGACTATCTCAATGAAAAAAGGTTTGTCCGGGCCTCCCGGGTGGCGCAGTGGTTAAGGGTGCTGTACTGCAGCGCCAGCTGTGCCATCAGAGTCCCTGGGTTCGCGCCCAGGCTCTGTCGTAACCGGCCGCGACCGGGAGGTCCGTGGGGCGACGCACAATTGGCCTAGCGTCGTTTGGGTTAGGGAGGGATTGGTCGGTAGGGATCTCCTTGTCTCATCGCGCACCTGCGACTCCTGTGGCGGGCCGGGCGCAGTGCGCGCTAGCCAAGGTTGCCAGGTGCACGGTGTAGCCTCTGACACATTGGTGCGGCTGGCTGAGACAAGATAGTAGCTACTACAACAATTGGATACCACGAAATTGGGGAGAAAAAGGGGTAAAAAAAATATATAAAAATTAAAATAAAATAAATAAAAAATAAATGAAAGGTTTGTCCTAAGTGAACAACTATTTTACCTAGGGAGACGTTTAACAAAAGCTGAAAGATATCAATCACATCAGAATAAAGTCTCTCTCATGATGGTCGGCCTACATCTTGCAAGGAACTAAAAGAGACACCACCCATTATTACAGTACTGTCATAAACACAAAAGCATACCGCGTAAACACTTAAATATCTCCATAACTCTCTCAGTAGCATGAGACACAATACAAACACACTGGAATATCATACACCTAATACAGGTGCTTTGTGGTCCCGTGTGTGTTCATCGCCAGTGTTGTGTCATAATGATGATAATCAGAAACAACATTAGGGACAGGTAAAAACAAACAGATTAGCTCTTGTGTCATGTCAATGCTAATCTCAACCCACTATTGAAGAGGGACTATCCAAATAAAGTGTGAATTTACACTGAGTGCACAAAACATTAAGAACACCTTCCTAGTATTGAGTTGCACCCACCGTTGAGCATGAACAACCCAGCTGCGTTGCAGTTTGTGACACAAACCGGTGCACCTGGCACTTACTACCATACCCCTTTCAAAGGCACTTATATTTTGTCTTGCCCATTCACACACTGAATGGCACACATACACAATTCATGTCTCAATGGTCTCGATGCTTAGAAATCCTTCTTTAACATGTCTCCTCCTCTTTTATTTAACTAGGAAAGTCAGTTAAGAGCAAATTCTTATTTACAACGACGGCCTACACCGGCCAAACCTGGACGACGCTGGGCCAATTGTGCGCCGCCCTATGGGACTCACAATCACAGCCGGTTGTGATACAGCCTGGATCTGAACCAGAGTTTCTGTAGTGATGCCTCAAGCACTGAGATGCAGTACCTTAGACCGCTGAGCCACTCGGGAGCCCCTACACTGATCTACACTGATCTACACTACATCTACACTGATTGAAGAGGATTTAACAAGTTTATCAATAAGGGATCACCTGGATTCACCTGGTCAGTCTATGTCATGGAAGAGCAGGTGTTCATAATGTTTTGTACACTCGGTGCTCATTTGTTCTATCAACAAAACCTGCTAGTGAGGGTAACCTAAGGTTTCTACTGTATCTACAACACCTGCTAGTGAGGGTAACCTAAGGTTTCTACTGTATCTACAACACCTGCTAGTGAGGGTAACCTAAGGTTTCTACAACACCTGCTAGTGAGGGTAACCTAAGGTTTCTACTGTATCTACAACACCTGCTAGTGAGGTAGTGAGGGTAACCTAAGGTTTCTATCTACAACACCTGCTAGTGAGGGTAACCTAAGGTTTCTACTGTATCTACAACACCTGCTAGTGAGGGTAACCTAAGGTTTCTACTGTATCTACAACACCTGCTAGTGAGGGTAACCTAAGGTTTCTACTGTATCTACAACACCTGCTAGTGAGGGTAACCTAAGGTTTCTACTGTATCTACAACACCTGCTAGTGAGGGTAACCTAAGGTGTCTATCTACAACACCTGCTAGTGAGGGTAACCTAAGGTTTCTACTGTATCTACAACACCTGCTAGTGAGGGTAACCTAAGGTTTCTACTGTATCTACAACACCTGCTAGTGAGGGTAACCTAAGGTTTCTACTGTATCTACAACACCTGCTAGTGAGGGTAACCTAAGGTTGCTACTATATCTACAACACCTGCTAGAGAGGGTAACCTAAGGTTGCTATCTACAACACCTGCTAGTGAGGGTAACCTAAGGTTGCTACTGTATCTACAACACCTGCTAGTGAGGGTAACCTAAGGTTGCTATCTACAACACCTGCTAGTGAGGGTAACCTAAGGTTTCTACTGTATCTACAACACCTGCCCGTGAGGGTAACCTAAGGTTGCTACTGTATCTACAACACCTGCTAGTGAGGGTAACCTAAGGTTGCTACTGTATCTACAACACCTGCTAGTGAGGGTAACCTAAGGTTGCTACTGTATCTACAACACCTGCTAGTGAGGGTAACCTACGGTTGTGTTGTTCTATTTTCATCTTTGGGTGACTTCTTTTCCACCCATTATTACAGTACTGTCATAAACACAAAAGCATACCGCGTAAACACTTAAATATCTCCATAACTCTCTCAGTAGCATGAGACACAATACAAACACACTGGAATATCATACACCTAATACAGGTGCTTTGTGGTCCCGTGTGTGTTCATCGCCAGTGTTGTGTCATAATGATGATAATCAGAAACAACATTAGGGACAGGTAAAAACAAACAGATTAGCTCTTGTGTCATGTCAATGCTAATCTCAACCCACTATTGAAGAGGGACTATCCAAATAAAGTGTGAATTTACACTGAGTGCACAAAACATTAAGAACACCTTCCTAGTATTGAGTTGCACCCACCGTTGAGCATGAACAACCCAGCTGCGTTGCAGTTTGTGACACAAACCGGTGCACCTGGCACTTACTACCATACCCCTTTCAAAGGCACTTATATTTTGTCTTGCCCATTCACACACTGAATGGCACACATACACAATTCATGTCTCAATGGTCTCGATGCTTAGAAATCCTTCTTTAACATGTCTCCTCCTCTTTTATTTAACTAGGAAAGTCAGTTAAGAGCAAATTCTTATTTACAACGACGGCCTACACCGGCCAAACCTGGACGACGCTGGGCCAATTGTGCGCCGCCCTATGGGACTCACAATCACAGCCGGTTGTGATACAGCCTGGATCTGAACCAGAGTTTCTGTAGTGATGCCTCAAGCACTGAGATGCAGTACCTTAGACCGCTGAGCCACTCGGGAGCCCCTACACTGATCTACACTGATCTACACTACATCTACACTGATTGAAGAGGATTTAACAAGTTTATCAATAAGGGATCACCTGGATTCACCTGGTCAGTCTATGTCATGGAAGAGCAGGTGTTCATAATGTTTTGTACACTCGGTGCTCATTTGTTCTATCAACAAAACCTGCTAGTGAGGGTAACCTAAGGTTTCTACTGTATCTACAACACCTGCTAGTGAGGGTAACCTAAGGTTTCTACTGTATCTACAACACCTGCTAGTGAGGGTAACCTAAGGTTTCTACAACACCTGCTAGTGAGGGTAACCTAAGGTTTCTACTGTATCTACAACACCTGCTAGTGAGGTAGTGAGGGTAACCTAAGGTTTCTATCTACAACACCTGCTAGTGAGGGTAACCTAAGGTTTCTACTGTATCTACAACACCTGCTAGTGAGGGTAACCTAAGGTTTCTACTGTATCTACAACACCTGCTAGTGAGGGTAACCTAAGGTTTCTACTGTATCTACAACACCTGCTAGTGAGGGTAACCTAAGGTTTCTACTGTATCTACAACACCTGCTAGTGAGGGTAACCTAAGGTGTCTATCTACAACACCTGCTAGTGAGGGTAACCTAAGGTTTCTACTGTATCTACAACACCTGCTAGTGAGGGTAACCTAAGGTTTCTACTGTATCTACAACACCTGCTAGTGAGGGTAACCTAAGGTTGCTACTGTATCTACAACACCTGCTAGTGAGGGTAACCTAAGGTTTCTACTGTATCTACAACACCTGCTAGTGAGGGTAACCTAAGGTTGCTACTATATCTACAACACCTGCTAGAGAGGGTAACCTAAGGTTGCTATCTACAACACCTGCTAGTGAGGGTAACCTAAGGTTGCTACTGTATCTACAACACCTGCTAGTGAGGGTAACCTAAGGTTGCTATCTACAACACCTGCTAGTGAGGGTAACCTAAGGTTTCTACTGTATCTACAACACCTGCCCGTGAGGGTAACCTAAGGTTGCTACTGTATCTACAACACCTGCTAGTGAGGGTAACCTAAGGTTGCTACTGTATCTACAACACCTGCTAGTGAGGGTAACCTAAGGTTGCTACTGTATCTACAACACCTGCTAGTGAGGGTAACCTACGGTTGTGTTGTTCTATTTTCATCTTTGGGTGACTTCTTTTCCCCCCAGTTATTTGTGTCTACTAGAGTCTGGCTGTGTGTGTATAAGTGTATATATGTGTGCAAACTTCCGTATGCGTGTGTTTATACGTGCATGCATTTGTATGTGTATGTTGATGGAGGAGACAAACAGAAGGAGAGCTTAGAGAGTGTGATTAATATGCAGCAGCTTCAACTTTCCCTAATCGCCTGTGATTACTGCTTACTCACCATGAACACAACCTGGGACGGGCTTTAAACCAGCTGGGGCATTCATTCCTTATCTAGTAGCTACAACCTGGGTGCTTTACAGTAGGCTACATTCTGCGACCCTACTTGTGTTGAGGGTAAAATTAAGTGTTTACTCATCCCAACCAGCAGAGGCCGATATTGTTACATAGGAGACATAGTTCAGTTGAGGACGAGAATTGGCAGAGTTTCACAATAACTTGTGTATTCACAAATACACCAGGGTCCTTTCTGGTTTAATTGATATACGAAGTATGACAGACAGTGAGCAGTGTCGTACTCCACCCATTCCAATCCATTCAAAACAGTAGAAAAGGGGAAACCCCACTTAAACAAAATCTTATATCATATAGCTTTGGTCAGTTGTGACCAGTCTTTTCTTTTTTGCCTGTTTGCATGTTATTTTGGCATCAATACGTGTCACATATCAGTTTGCAAACAATGAAAAAAAAAGTAGTTAATAAAGCCACATACAAACATGTCTCTTTTTTGCTTTCTTGAGTAAGGCAGCTCCAAAAGTGTTTCAACCTAGCTCAGTGCTTTCTGTGGTGGTGGGGCAGCCAGCGGAAAAAACAGAGCGTAGGGGTTGGTAATGTTCTCTAGTTGCGCCGTCATAGGCTGTGTTCTGTCACTCATGGAGACACTACGTCACCACAAAATCTACAGGAACAGCTCTAAAATTCAAGCCCCATGGGTGATGCCATAGAGTTACATTAGAAATGCCCATCCAAAAAGGCTAAAGGCCACAGATAAAATGACGTCAAATCCCGTTATATCTACCGTAGCTTTGATTGGACTGATCATGTCAACATCAAACTTTCAAAATCTTAGCTAGGAAGCTAGACAAGCAGTAACCACCATGAATCACGTCGACAATCTACTGGCAAATCCTTTATTATATATAAAACGTATTGGTGCTCATCGGCCATTGGACATAAACATTACACAACAAGTTGGAAATCGCAAATTCAACAATGAGTGGTTTGGAAGAAATCAGTGGCTAACTGCAAGCAATGCAAAACAATCACTAGCCTGCTATTCAGTGGAGTGGGTGTGTGGTCCAAGTCTGGTTTAAGAGTCTCTTTTCCAAGCTTAAAAGGATAAACATTCAACACAATGGGTCAGAAAAGGTTGAATACATTGGCCATGCTGTCAATCCAGCATGACTTCTGCCATGTTCAAAAGAACTGGAAACTTGGAACTGGGAAATCTCAGACTTCAGTGCGTTCAAGACAACTGGGAACTCTAAAAAAAAAATGAGGTTGAATCATGACGTCAGTTGGAGTTCTAGAAAGAGGCAGAGTTCCTGACTTGGAGTTCCGAGTTGGATGACATTCGTAATGTATTTTCCCAGTCGGAGCAAATTTTTTTCAGAGTTCCCACAAATCCCACAAGCACCATAAACAAAATGTGCCCATAAGAAGGACCTCCGCGCCACCTTCATGTTCAAGTGAGCACATCACAACAAGGTGAGTCGAAAAATGTATTGTATGCTGCTGCATAAATGATGTAATATGCCAGGGAGAAATGTATACTGTAGCTAAGAAAGTAATACTAAGTGTATGTTGTGTAGTAAGCTATTAGTAGCCCATGTGCCTCACCCTAATAATTTGGTCCCCCCTCATAACTTAGCTTACTGTTTTGACTTGGTGGTGCACGTGTAGCCTATAGCCTGTTTAAGAGAAACGTAATCATCGAATATTGTAAGAGCTTTCATTGTCTGCTTATATGCCCCCTTTATTTATCAACGGTTCTGACTTGGTGTACAGGGAGAATACTGTAAGAACGGCCCATGTTCTGAATTCTGTCGCTGTACATTTCAAAAGTGCTGAACAAATAGTTATATTGACTGACAAGGCTCCGCTGATAGCCGGGTGTGGCAGTGGTAAGGATTTACTCCATGGTGCTGAAAAGAAAGCTCTGCTGTTAGGACAGCTTTATGTAGGCCGTAACAGTCTGTGGGCCCCGTTAGTCAGCATTATAGTGCAATTAGTTTATTGTTTAGTGTTATGTAGTGGCATTGCTGGCATGTATCTAAAAAAATGTTTGGGAGTTTGCCCCACCAGGATTTACATGGTAAAATCGCCACTGGCTCTGATTAACTTTGCTTGCCCCGTCTTTCTGACTCTCTCTCCCCAGCACACTGGCCTCTACCCCCTGGTGGCCACACACACACGCATTGCGGAGGGCAAGGACCCTGTGGACTGGCACATCCATTCGTGTGGCATGGCCAACATGTTTGCCAACCACACCCTGGGCTATGATGACCTGGACCAGCTACAGAAGGAGCCTCAGCCTCTCTACTTTGTACTGTAACTGGTCAGGGTTAGAGGGAAGCACTGGAATGGAGACATACACAGAGACACAGATATTGTACACACGTACAGACACATAAATACACAAATATTGCGTGTGTTTGGTTTTACTATCCTTGTGGGGACCAGAAGTCAAGGAAAATTATATTTTAGCCTTAAGGTTTAGGGTTATGGTTACAATTAGGGTTAGGGTTAGAATTAGAGTTAGGGGTTAGGTTTAGGGTTAGGGGTTAAGGTTAGGGTTATGGAAAATATGAATAAATTGTTTGGTCCCCACAGGGATAGTAAAACAAATGTGCGTGTGTGTGTGTGTATGTGCGTGCCTGACTGCCTGTCTGTGTATCCCAGGTGCACCGGCCCAGTGAGTATGACAGGGAGTCGTGGGCTCTGAATGATGAGGAGAGGCTGAAGGCTGTGCCCTTGCTCCACGGCCAGGGGAACAAGCTCTATAAACTGGGGCGCTACCAGGATGCCACCAACAAATACAAAAAGGCCATTGTCTACGTCAAGAACATACAGCACAAGGTAACAAAGTATCAGGAATGGGCAGTGTGGAATAATGACTTTGGCTTGAGTTTTTGGAGTTCTTAAAATGAGAGAGTATAGTCATATTCGAATCATGACCATATACAAAGAGCAGCCTCAACGCTTTGTGTGTTTGAGAAGTGTGTGTTTGTGTGCATGTCCGTGTGTGTCTGTGTGTGTGGGTGAGTGCTGCGTGCATATATGAGTGTATTCATCCATGGTGTGTAACATGGAGAAAGCGTGGGAAGCCCCCTGGCTGAAGCTAGAGAAGATGGGCAACATGCTGACTCTGAACTACTGACTTCGTATGGAGGAATACGAGGTCTTAGAGCACACCAGTGACAATCAGCACCCAGCCACCTCAGGCATACAAAATACATCATGACACCTTAAAGGAAAAGCACTTGAGAAAACAACAAATAGTCGATGGTCGAAGTGTGAAGAAATAAAACATTTGGATCTAGCCCAAAGAAAACCAATCTTTTTACCTTAACTGTGTATCTGTGTGTGTGTGCATCTCTATGTGTTTGCATATGTTCATCCTAGGTGAAATGAAGGTGTTCTACGTGCGATGGAGGGCCCACATGAAGGTGTGGATCGAGGGCCTGTTCTGATTCTGAGATATGCACATATGGAGGTGGAGGGTCAATGTTAAAGTGGACAGCAGAGATGGGGCTTGTGGAGGAAGAGGGACGGGCAGTAACAAATCCTACGTCATTGTTACTTATAAGTTTGTTTGGTGATCAATCCATTTGGGTAGAACATATATCCATTATGTCTGACTTGAATGGTTCAAACGCAACAAGTACTGTATCTAGTCATAAAGGGCAAATATATATATATATATATATATATATATATATATATATATATATATATATATATATATATATATATATATATATTTATTTCCCCCCCCCCCCACCTATATTTAACCAGGTAGGCTAGTTGAGAACAAGTTCTCATTTACAACTGCGACCTGGCCAAGATAAAGCAAAGCACCGAGTTACACATGGAATAAACAAACATACAGTCAATAATACAATATAAAAAGTCTATGTACAGTGTGTGCAAATCAGGTAAGATAAGGGAGGTAAGGCAATAAATAGGCCAATTTAGCAATTAAACACTGAAGTGATAGATGTGCAGAAGATGCAGGTGCAAGCAGAGATACTGAGGTGCAAAGGAGCAAAATAAATAAATAAATAACAGTATGGGGATGAGGTAGTTGGATGGGCTATTTACAGATGGGCTATGTACAGGTGCAGTGATCTGTGAGCTGCTCTGACAGCTGGTGCTTAAAGCTAGTGAGGGAGATATGAGTCTCCAGCTTCAGTGATTTTTTTGCAATTCATTCCGTTCATTGGCAGCAGAGAACTGGAAGGAAAGGCAGCCAAAGGAAGAATTGGCTTTGGGGGTGACCAGTGAAATATACCTGCTGGAGCGTGTGCTATGGGTGGGTGCTGCTATGGTGATCAGTGAGCTGAGATAAGGCGGGGCTTTACCTAGCAAAGACTTATAGATAACCTGGAGCCAGTGGGTATGGCGACGAATAAGAAACAAGGGCCAGCCAACGAGAGCATACAGGTCGCAGTGGTGGGTAGTATATGGGCCTTTTGTGACAAAACGGATGGCACTGTGATAGACTGCATTCAATTTGCTGACTAGAGTGTTGGAGGCTATTTTTTTAATTACATCGCCAAAGTCAAGGATCGGTAGGTTAGTCAGTTTTACAAGGGTATGTTTGGCAGCATGAGTGAAAGATGCTTGGTTGCGAATTAGGAAGCCGATTCTAGATTTAATTTGGATTGGAGATGCTTAATGTGAGTCTGGAATGAGAGTTTACAGTCTAACCAGACATCTAGGTATTTGTAGTTGTCCACATATTCTAAGTCAGGACCGTCCAGAGTAGTGATGCTGGACGGGCGGGCAGGTGCAGGCAGCGATCAGTTGAAGAGCATGCATTTAGTTCTACTTGCATTTAAGAGCAGTTGGAGGCCACGGAAGGAGAGTTGTATGTTATTGAAGCTCGTCTGGAGGTTAGTTAACACAGTGTCCAAAGAAGGGCCAGAAGTATACAGAATGGTGTCATCTGCGTAGAGTTGGATCAGAGAATCACCAGCAGCAAGAGCGACATAATTGATGTATACAGAGAAAAGAGTCGGCCCAAGAATTTAACCCTGAGGAACCCCCTCTGATTTGACAGACTGAACTCTGTCTGAGAAGTTGTTGGTGAACCAGTCGAGGCAGTCATTTGAGAAACCAAGGCTGTCAAGTCTGCCGATAAGAATGTGGTGCTGGACAGAGTCGAAAGCCTTGGCCAGGTCGATGAATACAGCTGCACATTATTGTCTCTTATCGATGGCGGTTATGATATCGTTTAGGACCTTGAGCGTGGATGAGGTGCACCCATGACCAGCTCGGAAACCAGATTGCATAGCGGAGAAGGTACGGTGGTATTCGAAATGGTCGGTGATCTGTTTGTTAACTTGGTCTAACTTTGGTCTAGAGTGTTTCCCCCTTTGAAGATGGGGATGACCGCGGTAGCTTTCCAATCTTTGGGGATCTCAGACGATACGAAAGAGAGGTTCAACAGGCTAGTAATAGGGGTTGCAACAATTACAGCGGATAATTTTAGAGAGGGTCCAGATTGTCTAGCCCGGATGATTTGTAGGGGTCCAGATTTTGCAGCTCTTTGAGAACATCAGCTATCTGGATTTGGGTGAAGGAGAAATGGGGAGGCTTGGGCAAGTTGCTGTTGGGGGTGCAGAGCTGTTGACTGGGGTAGGGGTAGCCAGTTGGAAAGCATGGCCAGCTGTAGAAAAATGCTTATTGAAAATCTCAATTATCATGGTGGTGACAGTGTTTCCTTGCCTCAGTGCAGTGTTTCCTTGCCTCAGTGCAGTGGGCAGCTGGGATGAGGTGTTCTTATTCTCCATGGACTTTACAGTGTCCCAGAACTTTTTGGAGTTTGTGCTACAGGATGCAAATTTCTGTTTGAAAAAGCAAGCCTTTTCTTTCCTAACTGCCTGTGTATATTGGTTCCTAACTTCCCTGAAAAGTTGCATATCGCGGGAGCTATTCGATGCTAATGCAGTACGCCACAGGATGTTTTTGTGCTGGTCAAGGGCAGTCAGGTCTGGAGTGAACCAAGGGCTATATCTGTTCCTGGTTCTCATTTTTTGAATGGGGCATGCTTATTTAAGATGGTGAGGAAAGCACTTTTAAAGAATAACCAGGCATCTTCTACTGACGGAATGAGGTCAATATCCTTCTACGATACCCGGGCAAGGTCGATTAGAAATGCCTGCTCGCTGAAGTGTTTAAGGGAGCGTTTGACAGTGATGAGGGGTGGTCGTTTGACCGCAGACCCATTACGGATGCAGGCAATGAGATCCTGGTTGAAGACAGCAGAGGTGTATTTGGAGGGCAGGTTGGTTAGGACGATATCTATGAGGGTGCCCGTGTTTATGGATTTGGGGTTGTACCTGGTAGGTTCATTGATCATTTGTGTGAGATTGAAGGCATCAAGCTTAGATTGTAGGATGGCCGGGGTTTTAAGAATGTCCCACTTTAGGTCACCTAACAGCACGAGCTTTGAAGATAGATGGGGGGCAATCAATTCACATATGGTGTCCAGGGCACAGCTGGAGGCAGAAGGTGGTCTATAGCAAGCAGCAACGGTGAGAGACTTGTTTGGGCAAAGACCTGGATAGTAAGACAGAACTCTGCAAGTTATCGCTGCAGTAGATTGCAACTCCGCCCCCTTTGGCAGTTCTATCTTGTCAGAAAATGTTAAAGTTAGGGATGGAAATTTCAGGGATTTTGGTGGCCTTCCTAAGCCAGGATTCATACATGGCTAGGACATCTGGCTTGGCAGAGTGCTAAAGCAGTGAATAAAACAAACTTAGGAAGGAGGCTTCTAATGTTAACTTGCATGAAACCAAGGATTTTACGGTTACAGAGGTCAACAAATGAGAGCGCCTGGGGAATCAGAGTGGAGCTAGGCACTGCAGGGCCTGGATTCACATCTACATCACCAGAGGAACAGAGGAGGAGTAGGATAAGGATACGGCTAATAACTATAAGAACTGGTTGTCTAGTACGTTCGGAACAGAGAGTAAAAGGAGCAGGTTTCTGGGCACAGTAGAATAGATTCAAGGCATAATGTACGACAAAGGTATGGTAGGATGTGAATACAGTGGAGGTAAACCTAGGCATTGAGTGACAATGAGATAGGTATTGTCTCTAGAGACACCATTTAAACAAGGTGAGGTCACCGCATGTGTGGGAGATGGAACAAAAGGGTTAGTTAAGGCATATTGAGCAGGGCTGGAGGCTCCACAGTGAAATAAGACAATAATCACTAACCAAAACAGCAATGGACAAGGTATATCGACATTAGGGAGAGGCATGCATAGCTGAGTGATCATAGGGTTCAGTGAGTAGTTAAGCTGGCTGGAGACACGGCAATTCAGACAGCTTGCGGGCCGGGGCTAGCAGGCTAGCAGAAGGGCCTTAGAGGGACGTTGCAACGGAAGAAGTCTGTTGTAGCCCCCTCATGCGCTTACGTCGGCAAACCTGTCGTGATGGATCCACAGGACTCCGTGTAGTAAAAGTGTCCAGGTTGGTTGTAGATTATGTACTTATCAGGTTTTGAATGAATATAGCCTTTTATTCTTTCCTTTAATCCATGGATTGTCACACACTTACAAAGTTTCTACCCTCAATAATGGGTTTCTACACTCCATGGGGTGGCAGGTAGCCTAGTGGTTATAGTGTTGGACTAGTAACTGAAAGGTTGCAAGATCAAATCCCTGAGCTGACAAGGTAAAAATATGTTGTTCTGCCCCTGAACAAGGCAGTTAACCCACTGTTCCTAGGCTGTCATTGTAAATAAGAATTTGTTCTTAACTGACTTGCCTAGTTAAATAAAGGTTCAAAAAAATAAGTGTAGTCATTTCTCTGTATCTTGTTGCCACCATTACATTCCACTAGATGGCATTATTTCAATAGCATAGACCTCAGGGCTAAATACTGTAGTATCAAAGTCTACTTCTGATATATCAACAACTACTCCAGTAACAAAGAGGATAATTAATTCACCAGTATGGCACAATGGCAGGACTTTCTCCAACAGATGGCTTTTTAAAACAGGCTTCTAGCGTTTATTCCAGCCCAGCACTAACATACCTGATTACACTAATCACGGTCCAGACTGAAGGCTTTGATTAGTTGATTATTGGAAACAGGGGGTGTTAGTGCTGGGCTGGGGCAAAAGCCTGTCCACGCAGTTGCTCACCAGGAGCATAGTTGGGGAACTCTGCTTTAGATTTGGAGAACCCTGCTCTAAGTTAATGTGTTGACCTGATATGCTTTCTGATGGCCTGCATGTTAACATGAAGGATCACTTGTCTGTGAAAGAAATGGTAGGTGATTGAAGTGTCTGAGTGATAGGTGCCACATGCAGGTTAGTGATGGAAACACTCCCACAGTAACATGACAGACAGCACATCCACCCACCTACAGTAAGCTACGTACAATAATATAATTGGGTAAATGTCTGAGAGACGTGTGTGTGTGTGTGTGTGTGTGTGTGTGTGTGTGTGTGTGTGTGTTTGTTTGTGTGTGAGTAATACAGAGTGCTCAGGATGAGTAATGCCCCTGGAGTTTAGGAAACAGCTGAAGGTAGATTGCATAGCAAACCAACAAACATTTGACAAACTGGGGACATTTTGTTAGTCCCCACGAGGTCAAATGCTACTTCTAGGGAGTCAAGGTTAGGGTTAAGGGGTGAGAGTACGGATTCAATTTTAGGGTTAGGGGTTAGGGAAAATATAATTTTTAATGGGCCTGAATTGTGTGTCCCCACAAGGTTAGCTGTACAAGACTGTGTGTGTGTGTGTACAGTATCAGGTCGATGGCATACAGAGAGCTCACTTTCATTCAGGGAATCCCCTATCCGTCATGTCCTTTTCTCTGTACACTCAGAAAAAAGGGTTCTTTGGTGTTCTTTATAGAACCTTTAGATTTTTGAGGAGATTCAAGAACCCTTTACTAAAAAGGTTACAGTGCCTTCGGAAAGTATTTAGACCACTTGACTTTTTTTACAGCCTTATTCTGAAATGTATTCAATTGATCATTCGACACACAATAACCCATAATGACAAAGGAAATACACGTTTTTAGATAATTTAGCAAATGTATTTAAAAATAAAAAATGGAAATATCAGTATTCAGACCCTTTACTCAGTACTTTGTTGAAGCATCTTTGGCAGCGATTACAGCCTCGAGTCTTCTTGGTTATGACGCTACAAGCTTGGCACACCTGTATTCAGAGAGTTTGTCGCTTTCTTTTCTGCAGATCCTTCTGCGTTGTCTTGGCTGTGTGCTTGGTTTCATTGTCCTGTTGGAAG
This sequence comes from Oncorhynchus clarkii lewisi, assembly GCF_045791955.1. Lineage (NCBI taxonomy): Eukaryota > Metazoa > Chordata > Actinopteri > Salmoniformes > Salmonidae > Oncorhynchus > Oncorhynchus clarkii. Next base: position 18,083,447 of record NC_092173.1, on the reverse strand, counting down.
GTGAACCTTTACCCCAGTCTGTGATCCTGAGCGCTCGGGAGCAGGTTTTCATCAAGGATCTCTCTGTACTTTGCTCCCTTCATCTTTGCCCTGTCCCTGCCGCCTCCCAGTCCCTGCCGCTGAAAAACAACCCCACAGCATGAAGCTGCCACTGCCATGCTTCACCGTAGGGATGGTGCCAGGTTTCCTCCAGACATTATGCATGGCATTCAGACCAAAGAGTTCAATCTTGGTTTCATCAAACCAGAGAATCTTGTTTCTCCTGGTCTGGGAGCCTTCAGGTGACTTTTGGCAAACTCCAAGCGCGCTGTTATGTGCCTTTTACTGAGGAGTAGCTTCCGTCAGGCCACTCTACCGTAAAGCCTGATTGGTGGAGTGCTGCAGAGATGGTTGTCCTTCTGGTAGGTTCTCCCATTTCCACAGAGGAACTCTAGAGCTCTGTCAGAGTGACCATTGGGTTCTTGGTCACATCCCTGACCAATCAATCAATAAATCAATCAAATGTATTTATAAAGCCCTTCTTACATCAGCTGATGTCACAAAGTGATGTACAGAAACCCAGCCTAAAACCCCAAACAGCAAGCAGTGCAGGTGTAGACGCACAGCCAAGGCCCTTCTACCCAGATTGCTCCGTTTGGCCCTGGCAACCAGCTCTAGGAAGAGACTTGGTGGTTCCAAACTTCTTCCATTTAAGAATGATGGGGTCCACTGTGTCCTTGGGGACCTTCAATGCTGCAGACATTTCTTTGGTACCCTTCCCCTGATCTGTGCCTCGACACAATTATGTCTCTGAGCTCTATAGACAATTCCTTTGACCTCATGGCTTGGTTTTTGCTCTGACATGCACTATCAACTGTGGGACCTTATATAGACCGCTGTGTACCTTTCCATATCATGTCCAATAAATGTAATTTACCACAGGTGGACTCCAATCAAGTTGTAGAAACATCTCAAGGATGATTAATGGAAACAGGATGCACCTGAGCTCAATTTTGTGTCTCATAGTAAAGGGTCCGAATACTTATGTAAATAAGGTATTTATGTTTTTTACGAGTGAAAGTTTACAACCTAGGTGCACAGGTTGAGAGAAATTTGATTCATCAAGGTGACAGACATTTACACATTCAATACCACCTTGAACAACCGTGCCTGCATCTAGCTGATCTAGATTTTAATAATTAGTCCAACAGTTGCAAATGAGAGTTTCTATTGGACAAATTCAGGTACGTTTTCCCCGTTTCATTCCGTTTGCTTCCGTATAAGAAACTTTTTTTTCAACAGAATCGGCAGAATGAATACACCCCTGATCACACGCAAACTGTGTAAGTCTATGGAAGGGGGTGAGAACCACGTGCCTCCTAGGTTTTGTAGTGAAGTTAGTGTACCCAGAGAAGAATGAAAAATAGCTGTCCTCCGGCTACACCATGGTGCTACCCTACAGTGCTGTTGAAGCTACTGTAGACCTTCATTGCAAAACAGTGTGTTTTAATCAATTATTTGGTGACGTGAATATATTTAGTATAGTTTTATCTAAAAAGGATAACATTTTAATGTTTCACTATTTTTATTTTTATTAAATTCACTGAGGGTCCTTTCCTTCCTCCTCTGAGGAGACTCCACTGATGTCTGCATAGGATTTTGTCTTCATTTTATGTTTTTGCTCATTTTTTCTTCTCTGCAACCAGTCACACAAAAACACACACTGTATTCGCGGTAGGTATCCCAGTGGCTAAGGAGTTGGACCTGTGTTCGAAAGGAGGCCCGTTCGATTCCTGGGGCCGGGCACTGGGAAAAAAACGGGCTGAGTTGGTCTGACAACTGGAGGGCTGTTGGGTTCACATCCTCAAATCTCCATCCAGGGGCGCTGCACTGCAGCTTGAACAAGTGCTCGTCTCAACTGTATGTGTGAGGTCTGCTGTTTGGAGGGTTGAGAACGGAGCAGAACACACATTTTTGTTGTTCACTGTAACTATTTGACAAAGTTGTATTGCATTGTATGGTAAAGAAGTCAGCCAGAGTTGGCTTGGGCCATCATTCAAACAAAGACATGCCTTCCTGCCCACCAGTGCATATTTCAGAAATATGTTTGCATATAATGACAATACATTCTACAAAATATCCTGGTATTCTATTGTCCATTACTTAATTGTTTATTAAATTATATTGTTAGCTAAAAATATGACTATTTAATAGTAGTAGCCATAATTCATAAATGGCACCATGCAGGGTTCTGTATGGAACCATTTTGGTTCAGTGAAGAAGAACCTCTAGGGTTCTGATCCATATATGAAGCAAGCGATAGAACCCTTTTGTGTTCTATAAGGAACCTTTTTTCTAAGAGTGTAGGACACAAAAACAGACAACACCAACCTGTTCTTCAAGAACCTCACTTCTCATTGGTCCTCATTTTGGACCATAGCAGCAGAAAACATAGTGCTATCAACCATTTAAATGCGGAAGACACATTTCAGTTGAATACATTCAGTTGGACAACTGACTAGCTATCCCCCTTTCCCTCATGTAGCACTTTACGGCTTTCTATACAGTACATATTATCAATCTAGTTAGAACTTTAAATGCTGTATCCGGAAAGAAATGTGCCCACTGTTTATAATCAGTCGATACAGAATGTGGATGGAAGCCTAAATTCAAGTTTGAACTACAAAGTTTCTATGTCATTATCCACAAATTAAACCAATACCCGTGGTAGGTTATTGATTTGGTATCAATTGACCAGTAGGCTATATCAGGTTCCTGGTAAAGGGAGCCTAGTGGAAGACAGTTAACATTTATACCACACCGTGTACACATGCTCAACCACGCGTGACCTCGGGACATTGAGTGAATCTACACAAACAAACCTAAGATCATCAATGCTATTTCGACATTTACTATTTTACTATTGTCGAAATAGCATTGATGATCTTAGGCCTATACTAGAAGAAGTGTTGATACGTCCCACGCCGAGATCAAAGCGCCAAAGAGATTACGCCCTGTCTCTACTTCCCCTGGCGCGCTTCCATAGTGGTGCTGATGTTGGGAAACACCGAAGGAAAGAAAGAAGGGGAGGAGAGGAGATGGGTGGGGTGTGGAGGGGGTGCCACACTGCTCTTGCTACAAGTTCAACCCAGTGGCTCTGTCGCTGCAGCGTGAGAAACAGCCTTGAGACACGGCCCGTTGCGGAACAACACACAGGACACAAACTCACTTTCTCTGATTCTGGGCGTATATTTCAGAGAAAGTAATCTGTTTTCCGTCCATCTTTATTATTTTGAATGAAAAAGAAAACGTTTATTTGCGCGATATATAAAGCTGGTAATAATAGAGCATTGCGGTGGGGTTAAAAAGGCAGGCGACAGGCGCTTCACTGAGTGATTTGTTCCTTGGCTCAGGCGTTATATATGGAGAGAGGGAGTGCACATTTCAGAGATCGCTTTCTGATAGCGAGTGTGGATTGAATGGAACTGTGGAATTGAGACGGAAGGCATTATTCTTGATTCTAGATTAAGAATGATACACAAATCCAACGGGAAAAATACCACAACATTTTTAAAAATCTCTAATTGAAAAGGGTTGATTTATAACGCATGTGGATGACATAGCCTACCTAAACGGTGCATTAGTATACATATCAACTTGCCACGCAATTGGTTAAATTGGCTAGTCTTAGTCTTACAGTTTATTGTAACATCGAAGGAAATTGGAGAATTAATCTTGGCACGATTAAAATAAATCAAATGTATTAGGTCAAATAATGGGAATTTAGCACCACTCTAACCAGTCTTAGTACTTTACACGATTAGGCATTTATTTTTCCTCTATTGGAAACTAATTTAAATATTTGGAATTTTGAAGAAATGGCAATCAACACAGACACTGAATTCGAGAAATCTAATCTGGGAAAGAGCGGCGGCGCGCCCGCCAACGAGTCTCAGGAGACGGAGAAACTTCTCAACCTCGTAACTACGGAGCCTGCTGGCGGCAACGGTATGAAAATGTCCTCCTCCTTTACCATCAACGTGGGAAGCGAAAATAACCTGGATGCGGACCAGAACGGTCACAGTGTACCCTTTAGGTCGGGCTCTGCGGGGCACCTGACCGCTGCCCCCCCCTCCCCGTCCCGGGTCAGTTTGAGTCGCAGTCGCACCTCTTCCATCGGGAACGCCGCGGTCCAAGAGGCGCAAAAGCCCAAAGACTATCTCATACTGGTCATATTGTCCTGTTTCTGCCCTTTCTGGCCCGTCAGCATTGTTGCTTTGGCATATTCAATTATGGTAAGTGGATATCCATCGTCTGTCTAGGAAAGTGGGGTCTAAAAACACCTGTCGTTTCTTGTAAATTCACTGTTCATCATTGTCCATGTTGTATTTATATAGAGAACATTGGGGGATAAGGGAATCATAATTTGGTCTACGACCTTTTGCCACTACATCGTAGCCCTATAGCCCAGATGACCTGCTAGAAATGTAAAGGTCATTTCCGATGTTGCCAACATATGCAGTGTTTACCTTGAAAGCGGTCTCCGCTAACACGGAAACATTGCCTTAAAATGTCAATCTTGCTGTAACGCTGAATTTCCGCGATATGGATTGAATAGAGTCCTACATCTAAAACACTGTTCAACAAATTATGTTTGTGATAAAGGGAAAAGGATAGTATATCAAACACATTCCTGTTCCCAGAGGGGGGGGGGGGGGGGGGGGGGGGGGCACACTCGATTTACAGCCCTCCCTGCTGCTTCATTCAGAAAAGATCTGCAGCATAGCTGCACTTCCTGTACAGGGTGCCATGATGTCCCAGCTAGACAATCATATGGCCAGTGTTGGCACATTGATGTAGCCTTTGTTGCAGCCGATCTATCAATGAGTATGCTGTCCAGAATGATGTTGTTTTTAAGCAACAGTGTTTCTGGTTTCAATCTATGCATAAAGGGGCCGATTTAGCTGCGGTGAAACATCAGAAGCCATTTGCTTTCAATGGAAGCAAAGCGAGATATCGTGACCAGTGTGACTAATCGAAGCTCACCACAGCTTCCAACCCCTACTGGATTGTCTGACAATGGCTGTTGATACGTAGCACTACCAAGCTTTATTTCTATCTTGTTAGCACCCACATGAGGGTGAGGCTAGCGTGAGTGGGCGAATTCTCCTTGAGCAGCGTAAAAGGCCGGTTAAGCCCTGACTTTGCGAATATTGGAAAGATTAAAACGAGCTCACAGAAAAGTGGTCGTAAAGAAAAAAGAGCAATATTCTTACCTCAATTGATATCCAAGTACAATATATTCTGTAGCAACATACAGTACCAGTCAAAAGTTTGGACACACCTACTCATTCAAGGTTTTCTCTTTAGTTTTTCTATTTTTTCTATTTTCTACATTGTAGAATAATAGTGAAGACATCAGAACTATGAAATAACACATATGGAACCATATAGTAACCAAAAAAAGTGTTAAACAAATCAAAATATATTTTATATTTGAGATTCTTCAAAGTAGCCACTCTTTGTCTTGATGACAGCTTTGCACACTTGGCATTCTCTCAACCAGCTTCATAAGGTACCTGGGAGGCATTTCAATTAACAGGCGTGCCTTGTTAAAAGTTCATTTGTGGAATTTATTTCCTTTGTACTGCATTTGAGCCAATCAGTTGTGTTGTGACAAGGTAGGGGAGGTATACAGAAGATAGCCCTATTTGGTCAAATACCAAGTCCATATTTTATGGCAAGAACAGCTCAAATAAGTAAACAGAAATGACAGTCCATCATTACTTTAAGAGATGAAGGTCAGTCAATACGGAAAATTTCAAGAATTCTGAAAGTTTCTTCAAGTGCAGTCGCAAAAACCATCAAGTGCTATGATGAAACTGGCTCTCATGAGGATCAACACAGGAAAAGAAGACCCAGTTGCTTCTGCTGCAGAGGATAAATTCATTAGAGTTCAAGTAACAGACACATCTCAACATTAACTGTTCTGAGGAAACTGCATGAATCAGGCCTTCATGGTCTGCTGCTAAAGTACACCAATTAGAGGAAGAGACTTGCTTGGGCCAAGAAACAGGAGCAATGGACATTTTACCGGTAGAAATCTGTCCTTTGGTCTGATGAGTCCAAATTTTTGATTTTTTGTTCCAACCAACGTGTCTTTGTGAGATGCAGAGCAGGTGAACAGATGATCTCTGCATGTGTGGTTCCCACCGTGAAGCATGGAGGAGGAGGTGTGATGGTGTGGGGATGCTTTGCTGGTGACACTGTCTGTGATTTATTTAGAATTCAAGGCACACTTAACCAGCATGGCTACTACAGTATTCTGCAGTGATACGCCATCCCATCTGGTTTACGTTTAGTGGGACAATCATTTGTTTTTCAACAATACAATGATCCAAAACACATCTCCATGTAAGGGCTATTTGACCAAGAAGAAGGGCGAAGGTGCTGCATCAGATGACCTGGCATCCACAATCACCCAACCTCAACCCAATTGAGATGGTTTGGGATGAGTTGGACTGCAGAGTGAAGGAAAAGCAGCCAACAAGTGCTCAGCATATGTGGGAACTCCTTCAAAACGGTTGAAAAAGCATTCCTCGTGAAGTTGGTTGAGGGAATGCCAAGAGTGTGCAAAGCTGTCATCAAGCAAAGAGTGGCTACTTTGAAGAATCTCAAATACAAAATATATTTTGATTTGTTTAACACTTTTTTGGTTACTACATGATTCCATGTGTTATTTCATAGTTTTGATGTCTTCACTATTATTCTACAATGTAGAAAATAGTAAAAATAAAGAGAAACCCTTGAATGAGTAGGCGTGTCTAAGATTTTGACTGGTACTGTAAATGGACAACATAATTTGGTGTTGTAACGCAAGCACAACAATAAGCGCATTCAGTCTGCTTAAATTCTGAGGGATCGCAAAAATTGGCATCACCTGACATATCCATCACCCTCCAATTAATTACATTCCAAAGTGGGTCGCAAATATGACAACTGATTTTTTTTTACAATTAATTAAATAGCACATGGAGAGAGGCTAGGGCTGTTCCAGTGACCGTATTACTGCCACACCAGCAGTCATGACCGCAGTAAAATTCTATGTGACCGTTGAGTTATGATAATCTCCTTTTATGCACTCTGCCCCTGTGTTAGTACCCGACTCGCTAATGATTATCAGGTAACTATTGTCTCTCTAACCACTCTGACATCAATGCAAGTGCAATCGAAAATCACATCAAATACTTATTATCAAAACAGTACGTGCTTTTAAAACTCACCTCACTGTGAATGATTCAACCCAGTATTACAGGTTATATAAGACAGAAACGACAGGAAGGAGGTTGGTCGGGGAGGATGGGTGGGCGTCTAACGCAAATGATTAGAGGGAGGTTGGGCGGGGGGAGGATGGGTAGGTGTATAACGCGAACGTCTAGTTGTGTGTTCGACTCTCATCATGGATAACGTTAGCATTTTCACTAATTACTTTTGAGCTACTTTGCAACTACTTAGCATGTTAGTAAACCCTTTCCCTAACTCTGCAGATTTTTGTTGTGAGGATACAGAATCAATAGACCTTTTATTTTGGTATTGCTCTCAGGTGGCCTGTTTCTGGTCTCAGGTTCGGGAATGGCTGAAAATGCATAGCATTGATCGAAAATTGACCCTAGAAATAGTACTGTTAGGAGATCTGGAGAGACCGGGTCAGTCAATTACTAATATACTAATACTCTTAGTAAGTATTGACCTTCAACTCGCAATCTGTGGATTCTATTTGATTTTATAGATTGAAATTGTATGTTAAACATCACAGCATAGTTGAAAGATATGTGTTGTGTAGAAACCCGAAGTGGGTGGCCAGCAGAGATAGATGGGATGGGCTGAGGGAAGCTGAGGGTTGGGATGTGGAATTGGAGACAAGTGGGAGTGGAGTTGCTGTGCGGGAGATAGAATGATGGTCAAAGATACGTTTTTTTTTTAAAGTCAAAGTAAAACATAATAAAAAGTATGTTTGAATGACAATGAAGGGCAGTGTTTTTACATCTAATAACAATATTTGCCTGAGGCTGATGCCTTGCAAGCGTTTGTACATGTCACAATAGTGTGTATGGGTGGCAGGGAAGTCAGGCGCAGGATAATTAAACTTGGTAAAATAGAGTAATTTAATAAAACAAAACATAACTCCAAAACCATAAATACAAATGAAACAAATTGGGTACGAGGAGAAGGGGAACAACAACTTCAAGGTCTCAGAGCGAGTGACATCACCGAATGAAACGCTATTAGCGCGCACCCCGCTATCTAGCTAGCCATTTCACAACGGTTACACAAAGGTATAGAATTTATTATACAAGAGACAAAATTCACAAATTCTACAGCACGGCAGAGTCATGTCTGAAGTGTAAAACTAACAATGACTCAATAATCAATGCCTTCTGGAATGCTATAAGTCCAAAAGTTATGGGCGGAGTTAGAAAGTTGGCTGTCAGAAGCATTACAATGTAAATGTATTTTTAATCCGTCTGTCTGCATAGTTCAAGACATGGCATATGAGGGTGCAGCGAGATACCCGATTAGTTGGAAGATACTTTTCTCCTCAATCATCTTGATAAAACATATACCTGAAAACTGGAAATCAATCAATCCTCCATCGTTAACACAACGTAAAGGTCAAATGCTTCATTATGTTGAAAATGTGAGATAAACAAACTGATGCAGTTTGAGGCCATGTGACGGAGAGTGATGCGGGCGCTGGAGATGGGAGTGTGAGCAGGTGGGTCTGGGCAGGTGTGATGTCGTTGATGTTTGTGTGAGTCTCTATGCTGTCGTTTGTATGTGTATATTTTGTATTGTAAAAATATCCCGAAGCTGCCAGTTGAGAACTTGTGTGTGTGTGAATATATATACAGTGCCTTGCGAAAGTATTCGGCCCCCTTGAACTTTGCAACCTTTCGCCACATTTCAGGCTTCAAACATAAAGATATAAAACTGTATTTTTTTGTGACGAATCAACAACAAGTGGGACACAATCATGAAGTGGAACGACATTTATTGGATATTTCAAACTTTTTTAACAAATCAAAAACTGAAAAATTGGGCGTGCAAAATTATTCAGCCCCTTTACTTTCAGTGCAGCAAACTAGACTGAGACTATCACAGTGCAGGTGCATTTATACGGAGACTTGATTACACACAGGTGGATTGTATTTATCATCATTAGTCATTTAGGTCAACATTGGATCATTCAGAGATCCTCACTGAACTTCTGGAGAGAGTTTGCTGCACTGAAAGTAAAGGGGCTGAATAATTTTGCACGCCCAATTTTTCAGTTTTTGATTTGTTAAAAAAGTTTGAAATATCCAATAAATGTCGTTCCACTTCATGATTGTGTCCCACTTGTTGTTGATTCTTCACAAAAAAATACAGTTTTATATCTTTATGTTTGAAGCCTGAAATGTGGCAAAAGGTCGCAAAGTTCAAGGGGGCCGAATACTTTCGCAAGGCATTGTATTCTCCTAAAAAAGGGATAGCACCTTTAGGGACAGCTCTAACAACAATTTGATACTCCTCAGGAGTGAATGTAACATTGTATGTCCATCACTATTCAATAATTGTTTTACCCAAATAATGTTGTTGTCGAACCAGTTCTGGTAAAATAAAGACTTTTTGTATTTTATGTCTTTATTATTCCAGATTGTATACCTATGAGGGGAAAAATTGTGTTTGTACATGAGGTTCCAAGTTAGAAGTACTTGTTTATGAAAGTTTGCAAGCTTAATAGGTATTTTACCCATATCAACGTTGCATTTGAGTAAGAATTCTAGACCACCAATCTGTTGGAATATTAAATTAGGGATGATATTCTAAATGCAATCCTTATTTCTTAAATAGTTTTGTATCCATTTCATCTTAAATATTATATTAGAGGTTTTAAAATCCAGAGCATTCAACCCTCCCTCACCTTGGGTGCTACATATTACCGCTTTTCTTAAATAATGAGGTTTATTCCTCCATACGAAGTTAAATAATTTAGTATCAACCATTTTAGTTACTGACAGAGGAACATCCAAGGCAAGGGTGGTATAAACTCATCTGGACAGACCTTCAGATTGTGATAAAAGTACACGCCCAGATAAAGAAAGATCTCTTAATAAACAGGAGTTAAATCTCTTTCCAATTTTCTCCACAATAGGAGAGAAATTTAAGTTGGCCCTTTCTTTCTGATCTTTGCTAACTTTAATACCAAGATATGTGATCACATCTTTTACAGGGATATTACATACTGAGTTTAAGTCACATCTTTTCAACGCAAATAATTCACATTTCCTAATATTGAGAGATAAACCTGATACATGTGAGAAGGCATTAATCCACTCAATAGCTTTCCTGACTTCATTATGATCTTTCAAAAGACATGATGGTGTCATCAACCAATTGTGAACATTTTATCTCTTTGCATTGTATCTGAATAACCGTAAAACTATCCCTATTTATATGAAAGTGCCATAACTTGTGTGACCAATAAAAATAAGAAAGGAGAAATTGGGAATCCTTGTTTAATTCCACATCTAATGTCAAATCTCTGTGAAGTTCCATGGGATAATTTAACAGAGCTGTTACTATTATTGTGTCTTAATTACACTTTGAAAATATTGACTAAAACCCCAAAATCGAAGAGTCTCAGAAATAAAATAATGTTCAACTGTATCAAATGCCTTGTAAGAGTCTACAAATAAAATAAAGATATCTTCCAGATTCCAAGAACACAGGATGAGATGTTACTATCCTTTGTGCAAGCACTTCCAAGAGTTAATGAACAGTGAGCCTGGTGAAATTTGGGGAGCGCATCGTCAGTAGTGTACCTTTGGTTCCTAGGGTGTTTCGGCCTTTCACACTATACACCCTCCCCAAAGGCGGCCAGCGACAGGGTGATCAATCCTACGCTTGCGTCCCATTCCCAATTAGTCATAGGAGTTGCCTTGTTGATGATAGCCAACATCCCATGGGACTATGCACGGCAGGGGCATCCTCCTCCCTGAGTCAAGCATTGTTGACCGCATACCTCCTGGCCCTCTCACTTCGGGGCCCAGCTGGGGTCTTTCCTCTTCATCCAGAGCCACTGACTGCTGCCTTCTGCCGCCTCCGATACAGCTTTGATTGCCGAACGCTGGCTCTGGCCCTTAATTCCAAGGTCTCTAAGCAGTCTGGTTGTAGATGTTGCCACAAAACCTCTGCAGCCCACCTCCACTGGTCGGACTTCTGTGTTCCAGCCATGATGCCGTGCTTCGGCAGCTAGATCGGCATAGCGCAGATGCTTTCGCTCATAAGCCTCATCTACTGAGTCCTCCCAGGGTACTGTGAGCTCAATGATGAAGACCTTCTTGAGCGAACGGGACCAGAGCACCATGTCAGGTCTTAGGGTGGTGGTTGCGATCTCCGGAGGAAACACAAGTTGCCGGCCAATGTCAGCTAGCATTTTCCAGTCGCGGGCCAAGCGCAGCTGGTCTCGCTCTAATGGTGTCGAGCCGCGCTTCGGTGGTTTAGCCCCTTCGCGGACAAAGTTTGTCCGTAAGGGGTGTGATGCTGCTGGGGGTGGTAGGGAGTTGGTGGCAGCTCGCTTGTCCTCCAGGGCGGACGCAAGGTTTTTAAGGACTTGGTTGTGACGCCAAGTGTAGCGTCCTTGGGTGAGGCTTGTTTTACACCCTGTGAGAATGTGCCTGAGGTTGGCTGGCATGGAACAGAGGGCACAGTCTGGATCTTCACCATACCATTGGAGAAGATTAACTGGAGTTGGAAGGACGTCATATGTTGCTCTGATGGAGAAGCTCAACCGCCTCGCTTCCATGGCCCACAGATCCTTCCAGCTGATATTCCTCTTCTCCACACTATCCCATCAAGTCCACTGTCCCTGTTTGGAAAGAGAGACTGCCTTGGCCCACCTTGCAGCCTCCTCCTGATGGCGTACTTCCTGCACTACCATCTTCCGCCGCTCTGGTGCAGTGGCCTTACTCCAAGCAGCACGGCTAGTTAGCCCAAGGCCTCCTCTCCCTTGCTGAACATGACCCACATTGTCAGCATGTCTGAGGGCTGCTGTTGCCTCCTGGACTGCTTTTCCTGGCCTCCATTTGCGCCCAGTTGCCAAGGTCGGCGCGTTGTTGCTCACCACTGGGTCTCGAGATTCATTCAGTGTCATCTGGAGCCTGGTTTTTGAACACTTGAATTCCTCTGTTAGACTGGTGAGGGGCAGCTTGAGGACACCATCTCCATAGAGGCCTATGGTGGTAAGGCATCGTGGAACTCCGAGCCACTTCTTTAAGTAGCCTGTGACTCCTCTTTCCAACTTCTCCACTGTTGAGATTGGAACCTCATACACTGCTAAGGGCCACAACACCCGGGGTAGGAGACCAAACTGCAGACACCAGGCCTTTAACTTTCCAGGTAGCTGGGTGTTGTCGATGAACTGTAGGCTACTACTGATGTCTTTGCGCAGCTGTTGCACCTGGTCTTTGTCCTTCAGGCTTGCATCATACCACCTTCCAAGGCTTTTTACCGGCTGCTCAGACACTGTTGGGATTTGGTCATCTCCGATGAAGAATTTCAGGTCAGAGAGTACTCCCTTCACAATCGAGATGCTGCGTGACTTGGATGGTTTTATCTTCATACGGGCCCAGCTGATGTTCTCCTCAAGTTTTCTGAGCAGTCTCCTGGTGCATGGGACAGTGGTAGTCAATGTTGTAATGTCGTCCATGTAGGCTCTGAGTGGAGGGAGTTGGAAACCAGAGTCGACTCGCTGTCCACCAGCAACCCATTTTGAGGATCTGATGATAACCTCCATTGCCATTATGAATGCCAATGGAGAAATGGTACATCCCGCCATTATACCTACATTCAGGCACTGCCATGAGGTGGTGAACTCTGAGGTGGTGAAGCAGAACTGCAGATCCTGGAAGTACGACTTCACCAGGGTTGTGATGGTGTCCGGTATGTGGAAAAATCTGAAGGCAGACCACAGGAGTTCATGGGGCACAGAGCCAAATGCATTGGGGAGGTCGAGAAAGACTACATGGAGGTCCCTTTTTTCCACCTTGGCCATTTGGATCTGGTGCCAGATCATGCTGGAATGTTCCAAGCAGCCAGAGAACCCTGATATTCCTGCCTTACAGATGTATCGACGTACGCATTCCTTTGCAGGTACTCGGCCATCCTCTGGGCAATGACCCTAAAGAAGATTTTACCCTCGACATTCAGTAAGGAGATTGGGCGGAATTGGCTGATGTTCACTGCATCCTTCTCCTTAGGGATCAGGACCCCGCCTGCCCTACGCCACACTTTGGGTATTATCTTATTTTTCCAAGCTGTTCTCATAAGCCTCCAGAGGAACCTCAGGACGTCTGGTGCGTTCTTATACACTTTGTACGGGACTCCATTTGGCCCCGGGGCTGATGCTGTTCTTGCCCGTCGAACTGTGTTTTCCACCTCTTTCCATGTCGGAGGGCTGGTCTCAATATGATGTTCCGGGGGTTCAATGGGTGGGATATCTGATGGGATGGCCAGATGTTTATGTCGCTTTGAGTCAAAGTTTGTTGTTCTCAGGTGCTCCTCTAGGTCTTTCTTTGTTGTTTTTAGAGCTCCACTTTTTTCCTTCGTGAAGTTACTTTTAAGGAACTTGAAGGGATCTTTATAGAATCGAGTTCTAGTTTGTTCTTTCTTCCTTCTGCGTTTCCGTAGGTTCTCTGCTCTGCGGAGGGATGCCAACCGGGTTTTGATATCAGCCTGAAGTGCCCCTATGCCCTCCTTTTCCACTTCCGAGGCCTTCTTCCACTGTTTCTTAAGCTGTCGCCTTTCTTGAACGAGGCGCTTGATTTCTTGTTGCCTCCTGGAAACTGGTGGGGTTGGAACCTTTCTCCCGCCTTTTGCCTCTTCCACTCCAAATCTTTCTGTCCCGTACTCATAGATAATGTCCCCCATCCTCTCCAACTTCTTCTCCACGGTGCCTCGAAGTTTCTCGAGGGTCAAGGTAAGGTCAGTATTCACTGTTTCCCACAACTTCTTGTCACTGGCGCCAGGCCACTTCACATACGGCCTGTGCCCTGGTAGTCTCCTCTCGACTGCAGGTCTGGGAGGCTCGGTGAGTTCCACTCCTGTTGTTGGTTCCACCTCAGTTGTTACTTCGGTGCTTGAGTTTACGTCCTCCATGACAGTGGTACTGATGCACTGCAAACTATGGTTTGCGTCCAGTTGCTGTGCTTCATTCGACTGATTTGATCGCTTTCGCAGAAAGTAATCAATGCGAGGCCTCTGTCTCTCTTTACCCAAACACCCCTTCTTCCCCTGGTGGATCCTCAACCCATGGTGTGATGTAACTTTCCTCTAACCACAGACACATACCTGCATCTGTTTGTGGCCCGATGTTGCAGCAGAACTTGTGACAGTTGCTGTGGTGTTCTCTTGTGCTGTGCTCTCATTACTCGTAGTCGTTTCCGGTCCAGTCGTTACCATGTTGTCAGCCGATGAGTCATCTTCCGCCCCCGCTCTCGCAGACTCTAGGGGTATTCTCGTATGTTGACTTTCTGTAGCTAAAGCGGGTGTTTCCAACATACTGCGAAGCATGGGAAACTACAGAAATGGGAAGCTACCCCATGACTGTCCCAGTGGGGTCTATTCCCTCCTGTCAGCCGTCTCTCCGTGCCGCCACAAGGACTTTCCCCTGTTGTCAGCTGATCTTTCTCAGCAGTCACTGGACAAGTCCAGATATTCAGATTCCAAGAACACAGGATGAGATGTTACTATCCTTTGTGCAAGCACTTCCAAGAGTTAATGAACAGTGAGCCTGGTGAAATTTGGGGAGCGCATCGTCAGTAGTGTACCTTTGGTTCCTAGGGTGTTTCGGCCTTTCATACTATACACCCTCCCCAAAGGCGGCCAGCGACAGGGTGATCAATCCTACGCTTGCGTCCCATTCCCAATTAGTCATAGGAGTTGCCTTGTTGATGATAGCCAACATCCCATGGGACTATGCATGGCAGGGGCATCCTCCTCCCTGAGTCAAGCATTGTTGATTATGTTCCATAATGTGCTCATTGTAGTCTATCAAGTCCAATACCCGTTGAATATTATTACATACAGTGGGGAGAACAAGTATTTGATACACTGCCAATTTTGCAGGTTTTCCCTACTTACAAAGCATGTAGAGGTCTGTAATTTTTTTATCATAGGTACACTTCAACTGTGAGAGACAGAATCTAAAACAAAAATCCAGACAATCCCATTGTATGATTTTTAAGTAATTAATTAGCATTTTATTGCATGACATAAGTATTTGATCACCTACCAACTAGTAAGAATTACGTCTCTCACAGACCTGTTAGTTTTTCTTTAAGAAGCCCGCCTGTTCTCCACTCATTACCTGTATTAACTGCACCTGTTTAAACTCATTACCTGTATAAAAGACACCTGTCCACACACTCAATCAAACAGACTCCAACCTCTCCACAATGGCCAAGACCAGAGAGCTGTGTAAGGACATCAGGCATAAAATTGTAGACCTGCACAAGGCTGGGATGGGCTGCCAAGGGCTAAAATAGAAGTCATTCCTATTTCTGACGCAGATCGCGCTGCAGGTCCTGCCTCTCCCATCTCCTCATTGGTTTATAGAAGCAGGTACCCACGTGCCATCTCCTCATTGGTTATACCCACGTGGGTGATTGAAAGACGAAATGTTTTGTCGGTTGTCGTGGTAATACTATGAAAGTGTAGATGCCAATCACCATATAAGTTAAAAGATGAAAAAGCCTGGAAGGAGGAGAGATGACTAGAAACGATTCGGTTGGCCATTTTATGTGTGGATTAATTGTCTGAGTAGAGGACCTTGTGCATTTCAGGTAAAATAACAATTCAATATTTATATCCCACAACAAATTAGCTAGCAACAGCAAGCTAGCTAAATATGACAAATTAGCTAGCAAGTGCAAGCTAACTAGCTAAATTGCCATACATGTTTAATGCTTTCGACCTACCTGTGTGTCTTTATTGCGTTTGGTGTAGGGGGACAAAATTAATGTATGCACAATAGCGCACTATGGCGCATGCGCAGCCGGTTTGGGTTCCGTGTTATGTTTCAGTAAATTACGAATACCCCTGACATTAATTGAACAAAGAGATAAAGACATTAACTTCAACCAACAACCTTGTTATGCTTTTGCTAAGGATATGTAACTCAAAAGGAATTCCATCCCATTATTAACCTCTCCAAAAAAAAAAAAAAAATTGGTCGTAAAGTTACCAAAGTATTCTTACTCCCACAAGAGGGAGACGTGCTCACCACATTTTCTAATTTTCTCACCACATCACCCATTGCAGTATTTCCCCCCACAGTCACATTCTGAAGAGGAGTACTGAAAATCATACCATATCTTGTGGTGAATTGTCCATCTGACAATCTCTCTATTTCTTTCCTTTTGGTTCTGGAAGTTTCCATGTACGTTCGACAAGCTAGTTTTTGAGCTAGCTAGCTTATCTGGCTATCTAGTGTTGTCGCAAACTTAGTTTTAGAGGTGAATAACTTGCAGAAAGTAATCAATTATTTTGGTAAACAAACTAAACCATATTCATACGGGGTTTTATGACCGTATAAATTACCCAGTGGTCATATTTGGGTAAGGAAATCCAATAATTCCTTCAGCTACCAAAACAAATGATCTGCACTGACCGGCATCTTGCGCGGAGCCCGTGACTGGCCTACATGTTGGTGTCTGTACTTACAGCAGGCTACATTTTCTATGCTAGTGTTCTAATAAGACAAGTTTGGTCCAGGTAAAAGTGGCTGTAGCCAGGTGTGAAGAACCAGATTTGGCTCAGGTGTCTTCTATCTTTGGACTTGCAGACAAGTAGAAGACATTTCATTGAACCCTGAACGACCTCTGACTCAATGACATGGACAGCACAGAATAATTAACAAACATTTTTACAGAACATGGCAGTTCTGACAACAGTTCTCTCCAATAGACCCAGCATCCTAACTGAAGTCTTTGGCATTAACAACTGTTCCTCAGTCTCAGCAAAGACACTCCCAGTGAGACATAGGGAGGGAGAGAAAGAGAGGGAAGAGAAGAGAGGGAAGGGGCAGAAACCAGAGATGGCCACTAACTCAATAGCAGGTGAGAGAAGTCAATTGAGCCTTTCTGCAGAGGGCAAATTTCAGCAGTTAGCCAGTTACGCAGCTCTGATAAACATCCTCTCAGTCCTGAGGGGAGCAAGCTTTGCACACTCTTGGCATTCAGGACAAAGAGTTTAATCTTGGCTTCATCAGACCAAAGTATCTTATTTCTCATGGTCTGAGAGTCTTTAGGTGCCTTTTGGCTAACTCCAAGCGGGCTGACGAGTCTTTTACTGAGGAGTAGTATCCTTCTGGCCACTACCATAAAGGCCTGATTGTTGGAGTGCTGCAAAGATGGTTGTCCTTCTGGAAGGTTCTCCCATCTCCACAGAGAAACTCTGGAGCTCAGTTAGAATGACCATCGGGTTCTTGGTCATTTCCCTGACCAAGGCCCTTCACCCCTGATTGCTCAGTTTGGCCAGGCAGACAGCTCTAGGAAGAGTCTTGGTGGTTCCACCTTCTTCCATTTAAGAATTATAGGGGCCACTGTGTTCTTGGGGACCTTCAATGCTGCAGACATTGTTTGGTGCCCTTCCCCAGATCTGTGCCTTGACACTATACTGTCTCGGCGCTCTATGGAAAATTCATTCGAGCTCATGGCTTGGTTTTTGCTCTGACATGCACTGTTAACTGTGGGACCTTATATAAACAGGTGTGTGCCTTTCCCAATCATGTCCAATCAACTGCATTTAGCACAGGTGGACTTCAATCAACTTGTTGAAACATTTCAAGGATGATCAATGGAAACAGGATGCACCTGAGCTCAATTTCAAGTCTCATTGGAAAGGGTCTGAATAGTTAACTATATCATGTATTTCATTTTTTATTTGTAATACATTTACAAACATTTCTAAAAGCCTGTTTTCACTTTGTCATTATGGGGTATTGTGTGTAGATTGATGAGAACAATTTTTATTTATTTCATTTTAGAATAAATCAAATCAAATTTTATTTGTCACATACACATGGTTAGCAGATGTTAATGCGAGTGTAGCGAAATGCTTGTGCTTCTAGTTCAGACAATGCAGTAATAACCAACAAGTAATCTAGCTAACAATTCCAAAACTACTACCTTATAGACACAAGTGTAAGGGGATAAAGAATATGTACATAAAGATATATGAATGAGTGATGGTACAGAGCGGCATAGGCAAGATACAGTAGATGGTATTGAGTGCAGTATATACATATGAGATGAGTATGTAAACAAAGTGGCATAGTTAAAGTGGCTAGTGATACATGTATTACATAAAGATGCAGTAGGTGATATAGAGTACAGTATATACGTATACATATGAGATGAATAATGTAGGGTATGTAAACATTATATTAGGTAGCATTGTTTAAAGTGGCTAGTGATATATTTTACATAATTTCCCATCAATTCCCATTATTAAAGTGGCTGGAATTGAGTCAGTGTGTTAGCAGCAGCCACTCAATGTTAGTGGTGGCTGTTTAACAGTCTGATGGCCTTGAGATAGAAGCTGTTTTTCAGTCTCTCGGTCCCAGCTTTGATGCACCTGTACTGACCTCGCCTTCTGGATGATAGCGGGGTGAACAGGCAGTGGCTCGGGTGGTTGTTGTCCTTGATGATCTTTATGGCCTTCCTGTGACATCGGGTGGTGTAGCTGTCCTGGAGGGCAGGTAGTTTGCCCCCGGTGATGCGTTGTGCAGACCTCACTACCCTCTGGAGAGCCTTGCGGTTGTGGGCGGAGCAGTTGCCGTACCAGGCGGTGATACAGCCCGACAGGATGCTCTCGATTGTGCATCTGTAGAAGTTTGTGAGTGCTTTTGGTGACAAGCCAAATTTCTTCAGCCTCATGAGGTTGAAGAGGCGCTGCTGCGCCTTCTTCACGATGCTGTCTGTGTGGGTGGACCAATTCAGTTTGTCTGTGATGTGTACGCCAAGGAACTTAAAACTTACTACCCTCTCCACTACTGTTCCATCGATGTGGATAGGGGGGTGTTCCCACTGCTGTTTCCTGAAGTTCACAATCATCTCCATAGTTTTGTTGACGTTGAGTGTGAGGTTATTTTCCTGACACCACACTCCGAGGGCCCTCACCTCCTCCCTGTAGGCCGTCTCGTCGTTGTTGGTAATCAAGCCTACCACTGTTGTGTCGTCCGCAAACTTGATGATTGAGTTGGAGGCGTGCGTGGCCACGCAGTCGTGGGTGAACAGGGAGTACAGGAGAGGGCTCAGAACGCACCCTTGTGGGGCCCCAGTGTTGAGGATCAGCGGGGTGAAGATGTTGTTGCCTACCCTCACCACCTGGGGGCGGCCCGTCAGGAAGTCCAGTACCCAGTTGCACAGGGCGGGGTCGAGACCCAGGGTCTCGAGCTTGATGACGAGCTTGGAGGGCACTATGGTGTTAAATGCCAAGCTGTAGTCGATGAACAGCATTCTCACATAGGTATTCCTCTTGTCCAGATGGGTTAGGGCAGTGTGCAGTGTGGTTGAGATTGCATCGTCTGTGGACCTATTTGGGCGGTAAGCAAATTGGAGTGGGTCTAGGGTGTCAGGTAGGGTGGAGGTGATATGGTCCTTGACTAGTCTCTCAAAGCACTTCATGATGACGGAGGTGAGTGCTAGGGGGCGGTAGTCGTTTAGCTCAGTTACCTTAGCTTTCTTGGGAACAGGAACAATGGTGGCCCTCTTGAAACATGTGGGAACAACAGACTGGGATAGGGATTGATTGAAAATGTCCGTAAACACACCAGCCAGCTGGTCTGCGCATGCTCTGAGGGCGTGGCTGGGGATGCCGTCTGGGCCTGCAGCCTTGCGAGGGTTGACACGTTTAAATGTTTTCCTCACGTCGGCTGCAGTGAAGGAGAGTCCGCAGGTTTTGGTTGTAACGTAAAAAAAATGTGCAAAAGGGAAAGGGTCTGAATCTTGTATGACCACCAATGGGCAACTCATGCTGATCTGCAGGTAGAAAAGCAAGGTAGGCTTAACAGATGTAAGACAGCTGTACGGATGGCCACTGGTGTTGAAATTGCGGCTGGCAGACACAGAAGACGTGGAGTCAATTATGTGGAGTGGAGAGGCAGAGAGACGCAGGGCTATATTTTTTTATTGGCTGTGCAGGCCTCTCCAGCTAATGGGACTGACTGCTAGGCCCAAACTGGTATGGGCTTCAGTCTTCAGCCCAATGGATCTTTCTCTCTTTCTGTTTAGGTGTTGGAAGGGGGAGCCGTGTGTGTTTGTGTGTTTCTAAACGGCTAATTAGTAATCTTGTGCAGCTGCTACGTTGGGTAGATTTGAAGTCAGCGTTCCCTCTGAAAGCTTGGAAAGGACACCTGATGTTAACAGAAGGGGTGTGATACTGAATGTAGAGCAATGACAGTGCAGATACAGGAAAATGGGTATTCAGTGCTTAGGCAAAGCTTGACCGCAGTTAGAGGACTAAGGTATTAGATCATTTTGTATAGATAGACTCATAACATGCTCCAGCGATGTAGCAGAAATTTAGCCATTGTGAAGTAGGCCTACTGAAAGAGTACTACAAACTATTACATCGTACTACATTTTTTAACAAAATTTAACCTTTAATCTGGGCATTTTCAATGACAATTGATCAACAACATTTAACCTGGACATTTTAAATGGTAATTTTCCATTGAGCTTGCTTTTCAGTCCTGAACTACAGTAGGCTTAATCTGTCCTTTGGAAACAGAAGGGTAGAAACATTGTTTTCACCAATTTTACTTGGTCAGATCAGTGGTCTCTTAACATGGCGTCCTATAAGTTCAGGTACCAATCACAACAATTATGCGAATGGTAAATTAATTGCAAAAATCAAACCAATTGTTTTTAGACACAGTTGAAGTCGGAAGTTTACATACACTTAGGTTGGAGTCATTAAAACTCATTTTTCAACCACTCCACAAATTTCTTGTTAACATACTATAGTTTTGGCAAGTCGGTTAGGACATCTACTTTGTGCATGACAAGTAATTTTTCCAACAATTGTTTACAGACAGATTATTTCACTTATAATTCACTGTATCACAATTCCAGTGGGTCAGAAGTTTACATACACTAAGTTGACTGTGCCTTTAAACAGCTTGGAAGATTCCAGAAAATGATGTCATGGCTTTAGAAGCTTCTGATAGGCTAATTGACATAATTTGAGTCAATTGGAGGTGTACCTGTGAATGTATTTCAAGGCCTACCTTCAAACTCAGTGCCTCTTTGCTGGACATCAAAAGAAATCAGCCAAGACCTCAGAAAAAAATGGTAGACCTCTACATGTCTGGCTCATCCTTGGGAGCAATTTCCAAACGTTCATCTGTACAAACAATAGTACGCAAGTATAAACACCATGGGACCACGCAGCCGTCATATCGCTCAGGAAGGAGATGTGTTCTGTCTCCTAGAGATTAACATACTTTGGTGCGAGAAATGCAAATAAATCCCAGAACAACAGTAAAGGACATTGTGAAGATGCTAGACGAAACAGGTACAAAAGTATCTATATCACAGTAAAACGAGTCCTATATCGACATAACCTGAAAGGCCACTCAGCAAGGAAGAAGCCACTGCTCCAAAACCGCCATAAAAAAGTCAGACTAGGGTTTGCAACTGCACAAAGATCGTACTTTTTGGAGAAATGTCCTCCGGTCTGATGAAACAAAAACAGAACTGTTTGGCCATAATGACCATTGTTATGTTTGGAGGAAAAAGGGGGAGGCTTGCAAGCCGACGAACACCATCCCAACCGTGAATCACGGGGGTGGCAGCATCATGTTGTGGGGGTGCTTTGCTGCAGGAGGGACTGGTGCACTTCACAAAATAGATGGCATCATGAGGATGGAAAATTATGTGGATATATTGAAGCAACATCTCAAGACATCAGTCAGGGGAAGTTAAAGATTGGTCGCAAATGGGTCTTCCAAATGGACAATGACCCCAAGCGTACTTCCAAAGTTGAGGCAAAATGGCTTAAGGACAACAAACTCAAGGTATTGGAGTGGCTAACACAAAGCCCTGACCTCAATCCTATAGAACATTTGTGGGCAGAACTGAAAAAGCGTGTGCGAGCAAGGAGGCCTACAAACATGACTCAGATACACCAGCTCTGTCAGGAGGAATGGGCCAAAATTCACCCAATTTATTGTGGGAAGCTTGTCGAAGGCTACCCTAGTGTATTTAAACTTCTGACCCAATGGGAATGTGATGAAAGAAATGAAAGCTGAAATAAGTAATTCTCTCTACTATTATTTTGACATTTCACATTCTTAAAATTAAGTGGTGATCCTAACTGACCTAAAACAGGGAATTTTTACTTGGATTAAATGTCAGGAATTGTGAAAGACTGAGTTTAAATGTATTTGGCTAAGGTGTACGTAAACTTCCGACTTCAACCAATAGAATGTGGTTAAGATCAGTGATATTTTCAGGGACGTAACATACAACTAAAGTTGTTGAATGAGGTGTTTCAGTGAACTCTTACACACCAGGGTTTCCTACCCCTGCCCTGACCTTGGGCTCTGTTCCAATATTGTGGAAATGTATCCTACTGTCCTTCCTCCCTTAAAGTGGTCACTAATCTGATGTGACTAGATTGGTAGAAATTAGGTCGTAGTGGAACTCTCAATCTCGCCTATCAGATCATGTTAGATCAGGGATTACTTCAAGGAGGGAGGGGGGGGAAACATTTTAGAGTTATCTGAATACACACGGGCACGCACACACACACCAGGGTTGGGCTCAATTCGAATTGAAGGCATTCAATTCAGGAAGTGATTTGAATAAAAATTGCTTCTACTTTTCAGTTCATTGAGAAGTCATTGAAAATAAATGTCCTTTCTTCGATTATTTAATTGTAATTTTAGTTTACTTCTTGAATTAACTGCCTTCAATATGAATTGACTGCCTTCAATATGAATTGACTGCCTTCAATACGAATTGAGCCCCAACCCTCATGCACACACGCACGAACACACACTGTCCTGGCAGGCCCTCCCTACAGTACAGTAGATCTCCTCTCCTCCAGGCTAATCCCATCCCTGCAACCACACTCCTCATTATTAATGACAGCAGCAGGTTGGAGGGAGGGAGAGCACTTTTTTAGAGACTCACAGCTCTCCACCTCCTCCCTCTTTCTTTCCCTTTCTTCATCGCTCTCTCGCTCTCCAGCCTCAACTGCAGTGGGAACAACTGCAGAGCTGGGGAGGGGATGTGTGTGTATATGTGTGTGTGTGTGTGTGTTGTTTATCATGTGGGCTTACCGGGTTGTGCTGCAGAACGACAATCACATATCACAAGAGGCCAGGTTTTTGCTGAATTTCACATTCATCAGGAAAATATGAACAAGTCTTCCTAGGGCTGTGGCGGTCACGTCATTTCGTCAGCAGGTGATTGTCACGCAAATAACTGTTGTTCTTACGGTAATTGACCGTTAATGAACATAAACACATTTAGCATCTCCTGGCTTCCACATAAGCCTTGTCTAATAAGTCCATGTAATATAGCCTACACCTTCACAATAAATTCATGATTTAATTTAGATAGGTCTAAAGAAGCATGATATGAAGAAAATGTAGTCTATTTCAGAAGAAAATAATAGTATACTCTGGGTTGTCCTGATGTGAGGTCCTGATGTGGCTATGCCAAATGGCTGTGGGCTACACTAGTTCATTTAGCAGACAAGATTTGCTCATAATTCTGTGGCATTTTTTTATATTATTTTGTAGTATAAAGAATACAATAGAACAATGCTGAATAAAATATACATATTTTCTCCAAATGATTTGAGGGAGTGCGCACGTGCGGCTATTCTGTGTTGAGCGGTTAACAAAGAAACAGGTACTCTTATATGCTTCATTTAGAGTTATTTATGTAACTTTAGTTGTACTACAAACGTTGGGCTATATGTTTAGATTTCTAATACATTGTAAGGCTGCATGATGAGACTCGAATGATGATTCGAATGTTCCATTAGCGGAAAACACCATTATCAAAGTGACCGCAAATGCAATTATGCAAATAATGCTTTTATTATAGTGGTGCATTTTTATGGTGAAAATGATCTTCCTCAAACTCACACACCGCTTATATATGCCAATGGATTAATGTGCTTAATTTTAAGAAGTTATTTAGCCACTTTAGTTGTGATACAAACCTATTTAAAACATATAGGCCTATGGGCTAGTCTACATGATGTGTGTGACTATGATTAGAAAAGTCACAAAAAAAGGCATTGTTTTTTACGCTGGCCATTATTGACAAGTGACTTTTCTTGATTTAATCTGGTCTTTACATACACTAAATAAGGTATGTATGACATTTGTTTTGATTTAGAATGGACCATTGTCATGCACCTGTATTGAAACAGGGGCAGTGGGAAATATGTCATCTATGCACTTAAATAGCAAATGGAGGATGCTTTTCCCATGGTTAATTTTCATGCCAGACAGGTAGGCTATACTCCTGTTGTAAATATAAGCAATGTGCTTAATATTAGGAAAGTTGAGAAATAAATATAGTAGGCCTAGCCTATAGAAAGCTGAGGGGATCCTCCTCTTTTTATTAGCAGCCATCACTCTGTTTTCTCACTCAATTTCATAGCCTATAGAAATGTTGCCAACATGAGCTCATGGGCTCTCAAGTGTTTGATTAGATTTTTGAAAACATTAGCATTGATGGTAGCGTGATTAGGGAACAATAGAGTGCTGAGTACCAGGCAGTTAGCATGTTTGGTAGGCTACTAACGACCATCAGCAGCATCAGAGCTTGGAGAAAACCTAATTACCATGACTAAACGGTCATGTGGAATTTGACTGCCTTCATGACTCTTGACTGCCGGTGTAGCGGTAATACAGTCACCGCAACAGACCTAGGTCTCTCTCTCCCTGTAAATCAATACAACCGTCACCTCGACTGGAGGCTCCTTCTCACCTACCCCCAGCTACTAACACACACACCAGAACTTAAGCTAATTTCTCTTTCTGACCCAGGCTGTTCTGACTGCCAGTGCACTGTGAGTTCCCACTGCAGAGACAGAGGCAGCGTGGAGACTCATGGGTAGAGGGAGAAGGGAAGGGAGGAAGGACAGGAAAGGGGAGGAGGGGGAGGAATGAAGGGCACAGAGGAAATGAGGGATGAGAGGGAGAGAAAGAAGGAGGGAGGGGGAAGGGTAGGAGTGTTGCTTCCTGCAGTGATAAAAGTATAATCTCATCCATACCCCATGGACGGAGTCTCTCCCAGTGCTCCATCCCTCCCCCTCCTGTCTCCCTCCCTGTCCCTCCTCCCAACCCTGAGCATACAAACCTGTCATCCTGGGAGCTCTTCCTACACACACATAACAGGGGATAACCAGGGAAACACAATGGTTCAAAACTATTTCACAGAAACAATGGCTCGCTCACACAATGCTCTACAGTACCACTGAACTACAATGATGTTCTACCTGAGAACTAAAATCTGAACATGTCATGTTTGTGTCAAAGGCTCCAGCTTCATGAATATGCTCTATTGTACTGACTCAATGGTGTTTGAGTCACTTCGTGTATCAGTAAAATAGCTTGAGATGATTTCATTTTCAACCTGCAACTGCAACAAAAAGTGTGTCCAAATTGATTTGTGTTACACAGGCTTTAAAAGAGAATATCTACAGGAAACTGCCAAAATAAAGCAAAACTTGAGTAAATGAGGGATACAAAGCAGGTGCTTCCACACAGGTGTGGTTCCAGAGTTAATTAAGCATTTAACATCCCATGTTGTTGTCCATTATTTTGGCTACAATGACTAGAAGAAGAGGTTTGTGACTTTGAAAGAGGGGTCTCAAAGGGGCATAGGTCTTTTTTATTTAACCTTTATTTAACTATGCAAATCAGTTAAGAACAAATTCCTGTTTTCAATGACGGCCTAGGAACAATGGGTTAACTGCCTTGTTCAGGGGCAGAACAACAGATTTTTACCTTGTCAGCTCAGGGATTCGATCTTGCAACCTTTCGGTTACAAGTCCAACTCTCTAACCACTAGGCCCCAGGGGGTTTAAAGTGTGTGTGAGAGAGAGACCAGATCTTAACCCAATTAAACACTTTTGGGAGATTATGGAGCGGCG
Organism: Oncorhynchus clarkii lewisi; assembly: GCF_045791955.1. Classification (NCBI taxonomy): domain Eukaryota; kingdom Metazoa; phylum Chordata; class Actinopteri; order Salmoniformes; family Salmonidae; genus Oncorhynchus; species Oncorhynchus clarkii. The sequence goes on along the minus strand of NC_092173.1, from coordinate 18,057,239 downwards.
CCTGAGACAGCATTTTCCATCACCATCAACAAAACACAGAATTATGGAATTTCTTGTGGAAGAATGGTGTTGCATCCCTCCAATAGAGTTCCAGTTCTATGCCAAGGAGCATTGAAGCTGTTCTGGCGGCTCCTGGTGACCCAACGCCCTATTAAGAAAGTTTTTGTTGGTGTTTCCTTTATTTTGGCAGTTACCTATATATTATACTTTGATATTCGGGCTGTGCAATTTGCACATATACTGTTGTGTATATGCCTTTTTGATGTATTAGTCAACCATTGCAGTTGTTACTCATACCACAGAGCATATTGAAACAGTAGACTCTGTTACTGTACCAGACTGTAAATATAGTATCACTGGGCTAAGCAGAAAGAATGGGTTCATTTGAAAGTTTCTGTGCCGGATCAGTCCTGATGAAGACATACAGCATCCGAGGATGTTTTTAATATTCATAGCTAAAATAACAGTGTTGTGTTTATGATTATGATTTTTATTCCTCCTTGCCCGCTCTTAAACATAGCTATCACCCCGAGTTCTGAATTTGAATGAGGCTGCCGCTACGCACACAGCATTAAGCATAGCTAGTCGCTGCTCTAACATCAAGCATTATCAGTATTATCAAGGAGATGGGGAAGAAAGAGTCTAGAAGTGAGATCACCATTGTAGCAGAGCCCCCAGTCATCTCAGACATCATGGTTTAATAAAAACTAATTGAATTCAGCTATGTAATTTCCCCCCCAGTTAGAATACTTTGAAACGGTGTCCTTTCATTCCTCCATTGTGTGGTTAAACCGATCTGACTTTAATATAAATGAAAACATAGACCCTCATAGAGGCCAGTCCAGCACCACGGACAGCAACCACATGCTTCTTGAAGTACTTTTGTTTCATGCTCAAATAGTATATCTGCAGTTAGCATTTTGTTGTTTTCCTATATCATTTTTGAGATGATTGGTTAGATTTTGGTTTATAAGCTGTTGGATGTGGTGATGACAGAAGCAGATAATACCACTCTAACCCAGTCTAAGAGGCTGAGGTTGGCCACTGAGTGTCGAGGAGATGCCTGTTGAGTAGAGATCTGTTTGTAACTATTGATCTTCATAATGCAGTATAGTGGTGTGTGTGTGTGTGTGTGTTGCATCCGTGGAAACAGTGAGGGGTTAATGGGAAAATGTGGTGTACTAGGGAAACCTGGGTAATTGCAACCTGGTGACATCATCAGAGGTTAGTTGTCTTTTGTGTCTCTTGGTCAGTCAGGAGGGCAGCGAATCAGGTCTCAACTATGGGATTTCTACTAGTCACTTGTCACGATCATCCAAAGAAAAATTAATGACTGTTATCAAGGAGATGGGGAAGAAAGTGTTTAGATAGATGGGGAAGTTCTAGGGAAGCCTGGGTAATTAAATGTATTTAAAAATGTATCAATCTACACACAATACGCCATAATGACAAAGCAAAAATAAGTTTAGTAATGTTTGCAAATGTATTCAAAATAAACAGAAATACCTTACTTAAGCTTTCAGACCCTTTGCTATGAGACAAAATATTTTGCTCATGTGCATCCTGTTTCCATTGATCATCCTTGAGATGTTTCTACAAGTTGATTGGAGTCCACCTGTGATAGATTAAATTGATTAGACATGATTTGGAAAGGCACACACCTGTCTATATAAGGTCCCACAGTTAACAGTGCATGTCAGAGCAATAACCAAGCCATGAGGTCGAAGGAATTGTCCGCAGAGCTCCGAGACAGGATTGTGTCGAGGCACAGATCAGGGAAAGGGATCAAAACTGAGCCCGGACACACTGAGCAGTGAAGAAAGGCCTTGGTCAGGGAGGTGACCAAGAACCCGATGGTCACACTGACAGAGCTCCAGAATTCCTCTGTGGAGATGGGAGTACCTTCCAGAAGGACAACCATCTCTGCAGCACTCCACCACATGACAGCCCGTTTGGAGTTTCCTTTAGGTGCCTTTTGGCACTCTGACCATGAGAAACAAGATTCTCTGGTCTGACGGAACCAAGATTGAACTCTTTGTCCTAAATGCCAAGCGTCACGTCTAGAGGAAACCTGGCACCACCCCTACGGTGAATCATGGTGGTGGCAGCATCATGCTGTGGGAATGTTTTTCAGCTGCAGGGATTGGGAGACTAGTCAGGATCAAGGGAAAGATGAATAAGTACAGAGATATCCTTGATGAAAACCTGCTCCTGAGTGCTAAGGACCTCAGACTGGGGCGAAGGTTCACCTTCCAACAGGACAACGACCCTAAACACACAGCCAAGACAACGCAGGAGTGGTTTCGGGATAAGTCTCTGATTCTCTTTTAGTGATCCAGCCAGAGCCCAAATTTGAACCCAATCGAACATATCTAGAGAGACTTAAAAATAGCTGTGCAGCAACGCTTCCCATCCAACCTGACAGAGCTTGAGAGGATCTGCAGAGAATAATGAAAGAAACTCCCCAAATACAGGTGTGCCAAGCTTGTAGCATCGTACCCAAGAAGACTCAAGGCTGTAATCGCTGCCAAAGGTGCTGACTACTTACGTAAATATGATATTTAAGATATTTTTTTTACCTTCTCAAAAATCTGTTTTTACTTCGTCATTATGGGGTATTGCGTGTAGATTGATTTGAAAAAACTAACAATTTAATCCATTTTAGAAGGCTGTAATGTAACTTTCCGAATGCACTGTATAGTACCGTATAAAGCTGCCTTGTGTGATTTACAGTAAGGCCCACACTATACTATTCATCAATTTCAACCAATAACAACCTATAGGCTCTGCAGACTTCACATTTTCTATTTCATTTAACCTTTATCAAAGTTTGTCAATCAATGAATAGGCCTAACTGTAATTTTTAAATATTGGAAATACTTTGTACATCAAGAATAATCTCTTGGTCAAGTTGTTATCATAAAATGTTCAATAAAGTACCTGGCAAAAGGGTAAATAAATTACAGGTCTGCAATGATATGGTCCCAAATTCTGTCGAGCTGTAGGAAATCTCTCAGTTAGTGTTCGTGTTAAATTGCTTTTAGAGCAATTTCTCTGTGGATTGATGGACTAGCAGGTGATACATTTCACAGTGAAACACTTATCGAGACTGAGTGAAACGGCCAAATTCAATCATGTCCAAGTATGTTTGAGAAAAATAATTTAAAGCTGTAAATTGCAGTTAAACCATGTTCCAGTGAATCTCTGTATGGATTTAAGTGTTTCAGTTGTTGTAAGACTCATTTGTCCAACAAGAGCAGAAGTCATACAGACAGGAAATAAGACATCAGACTACAAGATACATGAGAGACAAATGATATCATAGTTCAAGATTTGAGTTCAAGTTCACAACTTGATTATAATTCTGACTAAGTCGCTCTGGATAAGATTGTCTGCTAAATGACAAATGTAAGAACTCAAATTGTGTCATGACTGTTGTGTCTCTGTGAGGGTGTAAATACACCTGGTGTTGTGTCTCCTCTCCTCTCTAGTCCAGAAACAGCCTGCAGTCGGGTGACATGGACGGAGCTAAGAGACTGGGTAAACTGGCTCGCCTCCTCAGTGTCGTTTCCATAATCCTGGGTATACTCACCATAGTCGTCTGTGTAACTGTCTCTGGTAAGTAATGCATGCACACACACCGCTGCAGTGCATAAGCACATGCACACATACTGCATAACAATTCCAAGGTAATATTTTAACATACATAAACCAGTCTGTCATCAATCACATTGATGACTGGATAGTGTGTGTGTGTCAGCTCAGCAAATTTCTGAGCTCTGTGTGGAGTGATTAAAGACTGCAGCTATAGCAGGCTGGCTGTGTGGCAAGGAGAGTAACCCTCCTGCTGTTTCAGCTACAGACCAGTCTGCCATACTGTAGGAATGACTGGACCCTTAACCTTTCTCTCTCCCCTTCCCCCCTCTCTCTTCCCTAACAGTAACCAAGTGACCAGTGTATAGACCATGAAACAAGAGCACTGCTGCAAGCCAAGCAGAGGATGCTGCATGGGAAAAAAATCAACAATTAAGAAGTTTAAAAAGTAGGAAATACAGTAGCAAATGAATGCAACACAAAAGATCCAGATATGCATGCATTAGATTCCACTAACATTTGCTTGACGAAAAATAAAATCCTTCATATAAAAAGTTTATTTTAAAAGAACGTTGGACGGTTGACTTATGGTTTGAGGAACTCGCTACTCTCTGTGGAGTAAAAAAAAGACTCTTAAAATTAAGGAGAGAGGGATGAACAGAGGAATGACGTGATAAACTTTTCTGTATCAAGAATGGAAGGAGACCTTGAAAATGAACTCCAAGCTTTGGACTACAAACATCAAGACAGTTGAATAATCATCTGAAAATATACTTGGTTGACCTGACCTCCTGGATTGAAAGCATATACAACTATAGAGATATAGAAACATATATATAGATGAATATATCCATTTACACAACTTTTATAAAATGTATGTTGGGCTGAGCTGCGATGATTGAGACTGTTAAGTTAAGATGGCTGCCTCCTGGTATAGGTTGTCGAAGAATGTAATATTTGACCAAGGAACACAATTCAGAGATGTTTTTGAATTTATGTTGTTTATTTTGTAGATTTTTTACAACAACAAAAAAGAGACCACTTGACTGTAGATAGCCAACCTTTTTCATTTGGTTTGCGAATTCATATTTGTTTGTCTTGTGTTTTTACTTTGGGATCAAACATGCCAGGTGCTTAGAGACTTGAGTGAGTTGTACATAATTAGTGTTTCAGCCCCGTGTGGGTTGACTGTGCACAGAAACAGAATACCCCCCCCCCCCCCCCCCTTTCCCCTGCCTTGCTGTGGGAGGGGTCTGACTATATCAATGTGCATGCCTACCCTCCCCATCCCTCCAACCCCTCTCCAAACATCCATGCCAGAGCATGGGCATAAGTCTGAGGATATGCAATTTGTCAGAACAATCAATCACTCTCCCCTTACCCACGGACCCCCTAGCTCCCCTCCAAAATACAACCCACCCTACTCCAGTACCTTGTCTCATTACCTTCGGACTGTTAACATAGCTTGTTTGACTGAATGCATTTTGTAGTACGACAGAGACCAACATAAATCCTTAACCTATTGCCACCCTGCTGTATCAGTATGACGTGTATTTATATGAAGAATATATATATATATATATGCAATATTATATAGGCATGCTTAGGACTAAACAGTACCCAGGTTTTTGGATGCCACTGTAAGGACCTGCTGTAATGTTAAAGGAACATTGTTTTGAGGTTTGATTGATTAGCAGCAGTTCTCTCTGCACATGTACTGTAACACACCAATCTGTTTGTATTCAAATGTGCCACTATGCCATCTGGAATAAGTCAGTGTTCAGATTCAACTACGGTAACACAACAAAGGACTGTTACATTGACACACTTCAGATGTTTACTACAAGGTCATAACACCTCTTATAAAACCTTCATAACACCTCTTATAAAACCGTCATAACACCTCTTATAAAACCGTCATAACACCTCTTATAAAACCGTCATAACACCTCTTATAAAACCGTCATAACACCTCTTATAAAACCGTCATAACACCTCTTATAAAACCGTCATAACACCTCTTATAAAACCGTCATAACACCTCTTATAAAACCTTCATAACACCCTTGTTTGGACGTATATTCATGTTTTTATTACTACTCATAACATTCTCCTGAACTCCAATTAGATTAGATTTCAATACTTTAAGTTGGCCAATGGTTCTTGATTCCACTGCTTGTATTATCAAGAGCTTATGTAGGTGTTAGCTGCACAAATGAGACCAAAGAGAGAATTATATGATAATGATTTGATTGCATTTATTTGGCCTGAATTTAAAATCTTCAAAGAGATCTAAAATGATTGATAAAGAACCTGTAATTGGTGAAATAGGTCATCATAACATTTGAGATCTCCTTTAGAGGATTCAAACTATGAACACATATTGCTACTGTAGCCACAGCGTGCTTCACTAGACAGATGGGCTGAAGATCCCTGTCTAAATAGCTCTAATGCTCGTCTTTGGGCAACAGGCACACCTCAGTCTGGAAACTTCTCACACACTCCTAAAGTGCTTTTAGAAACCTGACTTTGGGGAGAAAGTAGATGGCTGCTCTATGTCATACAGTAAGAGCAAATGGCAGAGAGAGAGCGAGAGAGACCCCAATCCAGCAGGGGAAATTCAGTGACTCAGTCTGCCATCGAAGACACAAAATTAAACTTAAGACAAATTTTTATGGTAATTTGTCTATCACATGAAATAGTTCCCACTCACCTTCCGCACTGTTCTATCACATTCTCTGACCGTCTGTCTGCTGCGAGATGCATACGTGCTGTTCTGTGTCAGTAAAACAGTGACTTTCAAAATCATGTCTATTTTTTTTATGTCCAGATTTTTTCCCCTTTTGGATAGCATATATATATGCTGGTTTCCATCTCTGTTGTGAACTTTCTGCATGTCTGGAATAAACGTTACCATGCATGGTCTACGATGAGTTGGACTGATTTATGTTGGTTGGTTTGGCTTTGATGGATGCGTGTGTGCTTGTTTGTGTGTTGAAGAACGGTGTATGACAGAGGAATGGTCTAAGGGGAAAACTGCTGAGTAGTGTGTGAGAAGGAGTGTAAGGGGTCAGACAACCTGCCTTTGAAGTGGCATCTGGGGTAAAGCTGCAGCAGCAGCTCCACTGACATAATGATCAAAGTCCATGTCCCTGTCTGGAACAGAGAAAGGTGTAGAGCTAAACCCTCATGTTAACACACACACCCTTTCACTACCACACTCCTTTTTTCTCTCTCACACACACACACACAAGATAACAGAATACTCAAACACTCACAACACAGGGCTTACAAACATGCACCGACACAGACACCTCCAGTACTCTCAAAAATCCCTAAACGCAGTCAGCACAAACAAACGACTACACAGAATCAACATTTTTGTCATTTTTATTAAACAATAAGACCGGGTCTCTTTTACCTACAGCAGAAGTCCCTTGGTCTGTCCTGCTGCACTGAAAAACTTCAGACGGGGATGAATAAATACACTGAGCCTCGCAAGTCATGTGTACTTAAAAGGTATACAAAATGTTTGCTTTTTCTCTCTCAAAAAGCCATTGTTTTTGTGATGATGCCACATTTACATCTTTGTGGTTCTATACGCCATTCTGACAAAATGGCACCGGAGAACAAGGCTGATGTTTTACGTATCCCTAACCAATTGGGTTTTTTGTTCGTTTCTTTGCATTGTTTGTAACATCTTTGACTTATTTTGTACGTAATGTTGCTGCTACCGTCTTATGACCAAAAATAACTTCTGTGTATCAGAACTGCGATTACTCACCACGGACTGGCAGAATCCGACGAGTCCGACGAGAATGATGTACTGCTTCCCCGGGAACAGGCCCAGATCATCATCGTTTGTGTGAAGAGAAGATGGAGAAAAAGGGGCCAGAGGGCGGGCTGCCTTCGGAGAATTCGTAGGCGATCGAATAAACCCCTACTTTCATTCTGCTAGCAAACTTGCAATTGTTGGGAGAAAAAAAAAATCGATGACCTACGTGGAAGATTAAACTACCAACGGGACATTCAATATCTTGTGCTTCACGGAGTCGTGAGTGAACGATGACAACATACAGCTAGCTGGTTATACGCTGTATCAGCAGGACAGAACAGCGGTGTCTGGTAAGACAAGGGTAGACGGACTATGTGTTTTTGTAAATAACAGCTGATGCACGATATCTAAGGAAGTCTCGAGGTTTTGCTCGCCTGAGGTAGAGTATCTCATGATAAGCTGTAGACGACACTATCTACCTAGAGAGTTTTCATCTGTATTTTTCGTAGCTGTCTACATACCACCACACACTGATGCTGGCACTAAGACAGCACTGAATGAGCTGTATTCTGCCATAAGCAAACAGGAAAACACTCACCCAGAGGCGGCACTCCTAGTGGCCGGGGACTTTAATGCAGGGAAACTTAAATCTGTCTTACCAAATTTATCAGCATGATAAATGTACAACCAGAGGGGGGGGACCACCTTTACTCTGGACCACCTTTACTCCACACACAGAGATGCGTACAAAGCTCTCCGTCATCCTCTATTTGGCAAATCTGACCATAATTCTATCCTCCTGATTCCTGCTTACAAGCAAACATTTAAGTAGGAAGCACCAGTGACTATCAATTTAAAAAAGTGGTCAGATGAAGCAGATGCTAAGCTACAGGACTGTGTTGTTAGCACAGATTGGAATATGTTCCGCGATTCCCCCGATGGCATTGAGAAGTACACCACATCAGTCATTGGCTTCATCAATAAGTGCATCGATGACACACAAAATCTGCACTGGGCTATAGGCTAGAGCTGCCACTTTCAAGTAGCGGGACTCTAACCCGAAAGATTATAAGAAATCCCACGATGCCCTCCGACGAATCATCAAACAGGCAAAGCGTCAATACAGGACTAAGATCGAATTGTACTACACCGGCTTTGACACTCGAAGGATGTGGCAAGGCTGGCCAACCATTACAGACTACAAAGAGAAGCACAGCCGAGAGCTGCCCAGTGACACGAACCTACCAGACGAGCTAAACTACTTCTATGCTCGTTTCGAGGCAAATAACACTGAAACATGCATGCGGAAGACTGTGATCCCGCTCTTCACAGCCGATGCGAGTAAAACCTTAAAACAGGTCAACATTCACAAAGCCAGACAGATTACCAGGACGTGTACTGTGAGCATGTGCTGACTAACTGGCAAGTGTTTTCAGTGACATTTTCAACCTCTCCCTGTAATACATGTTTTAAGTAGACCACCATAGTCCCTGTGGCCAAGAAAACGAAGGTAACCTGCCTAAATGACGACCGACCTGTAGCACTCTCAAGTCTGTAGCCATGAACTGCTTTGAAAGACTGGTCATGGCTCACATCAACACCATTATCCCAGAAACCCTAGACCCATTCCAATTTGCATACCGCCCTAACAGATCCACAGATGCAATCTCTATTGCACTCCACACTGCCCTTTCCCACCTGCAACACCTATGTGAGAATGCTATTCATTGACTACAGCTCAGCATTCAACACCAGTGTCCTCAAAGCTCAACAATAAGCTAAGGACCCTGGGACTAAACACATCCATCTGCAACTGGATCCTGACTTACTGACGTGCTGCCCCCAGGTGGTAAGGGTAGGTAACAACATCTGCCACGCTGATCCTTAACACAGGGGCCCCTCAGGGGTGCGTGCCCAGTCCCCTCCTGTACTCCCTGTTCACTCATGACAGCACGGCCAGGCACGACTCCAACACCATCATTAAGTTTGCCGATGACACAACAATGGTATGCCTGATCACCGACAACGATGAGACAGCCTATAGGAAGGAGGTCAGAGACCTGGCCATGTGGTTCCAGGACAATAACATCTCCCTCAATGTGATCAAGACAAAGGAGATGATTTTGGACTACAGGAAAAAGGACTAAGCACGCCCGATTCTCATCAACGGGGCTGTAGTGGAGCAGGTTGAGAGCTTCAAGTTCCTTGGTGTCCACATCCCCAACAAACTAACATGGTCCAAGCACACCAAGACAGTCGTGCCCACGAGAAAACCTATTCCCCCTCAGGAGACTGAAAAGATTTGGCATGGGTTCTCAGATCATCAAAAGGTTCTACAGCTGCACCATCGAGAGCATCCTGGCTGGTTGCATCACCGCCTGGTATGGAAACTGCTCGGCCTCCGACCTCAAGGCACTAGAGGGTAGTGCGTACGGCCCAGTACATCACTGGGGCCAAGCTTCCTGCCATTCAGGACCTCTATACCAGGCAGTGTCAGAGGAAGGCTCTAAAAATTGTCAAAGACTCCAGCCACCCTAGTCATAGACTGTTCTCTCTGCTACCGCACGGCAAGCGGTACCGGAGCGCCAAGTCTAGGTCCAAGAGGCTTCTAAACTGCTTCTACCAACAAACCATAAGACTGCTGAACATCTAATCAAATGGCTACCCAGACTATTTGCACCCCCCCCCCCCCCCCCCCACACACACTTTTACACTGCTGCTACTCTCTGCTGTTATCATCTATGCTTAGTCACTTCAATAATTCTACCTACATGTACCCATTACCTCAACAAACCGGTGCCCCCGCACTTTGACTCTTCACCGGTATCCGGCTGTACATAGTCTCGCTATTGTCATTTTACTGCTGCTCTTTAATTACTTGTTGCTTTTAATTTCTTATTCTTACTCATATTTTTTGTAAACTGCATTGTTGGTTAGGGGCTCATAAGTAAGCATTTCACTGTAAGGTCTACACCAGCTGTATTCGGCATGTGTCAAGTCAAATCAAATCAAATTTTATTATAGACTCCCTCCTGTGTGTTGTGCTAGAATCAGCAGAATTTTTACCTCTGTGGAAAAACTTGAGTCACAGCGAAAGTACACAACACTTAGTTCTACTCCAGTGATCTTCAAACCAGACAAAACTATCTGAAATATTCAGGCGCTATACACAGTAGCACCAGAGTAGGCTAGCTGTGTTAAATGTATGGATGTTTGTTGAACCAGTTATAGACCAATAGAAGTACTGCACTCAGATGACAAAATGCAGTCCCCCATTTGCCCTCAGAGAAGAGTAACCTGAAAATAGAGATAAAGGATGAAAAGAATAAAGTGGGCAGTGACATCTATGAAAAAAGGGGAAATGGGTGTACTTGGAAAGGTTTTAGATATTTCCACTTCATGTAGCTATACCAATAAACCAAACTTCAAAATGTAATCAACTTTGTGACTAAAACCTCCTTGTCTAGTTACCAGATGATAAATGGTGAGATGTCAGGTGTGACAGACAGAAAGACAAGGTAATTAATTTAAAACCTGGTAGGTGGCTATCAAGGTGACATGGGAGTGATGACAGGTTCCTGTAGAGTCCTGGTGGGAAGCCCTGCAGACTGCAGTTACAGCTCCAGTGCAGTGTGGCTGTCACAGCACACACACGCACTTACGTACGTAGGTACGCACGTTCACAAGCAGGCAGACGCAAGCACATTTTTTACAAAACATAGGTCAGAGGGAGTGTGGCGGTGACTCGCATCTGATTGTCAGAGTACCCCATTAAACAGTAATCTAGACACCGCTGCCTTGTTTACTTTAACATCTGATTGTCAGAGTACCCCATTAAACAGTAATCTAGACACTGCTGCCTTGTTTACTTTAACATCTGCAGCCTCTTCCACTGTAAAACCACTTAAAATGCCATTGACAATTTCAAGTAAAATATCTAATAAAATCTCCTTCCAACTGTAGCATCTTTCAAATCAACGTTCATATTAGGGATGTTAAATGTTAGTCAAATAAATGAATCAGCCCAGAACTTCTTCAGGAGGCAGAACAGGATGAGGCAGGAGGGATAGACAGAGGTTTGAGTCTCTGTAAGATAATGGGCATATAGGGTAGAACAGAATCATAACATTCAAAATCAGTTTGGAACAAAAGTTTGAACACAGATTTCCAGTTGACATCAATGTATGACTTAAGGTTTGTTGAATTTTCTCAAGGTAGGACTTAGTAGGTCCTTGATCATGAAGAAGCACAGAGGGCTGAATGCTGATCAATCTTACAGATCTCTGGATTTCAAGTGAACTTGTGTGGCTCAGTTGGTGAGTGTGGCACCAGCCAAGGTCGTGGATTCGATTATAAAAATGTATGCATGCACTCACTGTAGAGCAAGTTACTTTGGATAGGTGTCTGCTAAGTGGCATAATAAGTAAGTTGAGGGAAACACGTAATGAAAGAAGTCAAAGTTATGGTTTAACCATACACCTGTATGTGGGCCATTGTTTAAAGTACTACAGTGATTATGAAGTCATCCATGCAGCACAAAATAATAATGGTATTTGCAGCACTAGAGTTGAATCAATGACCTTCAATGAAAAATATAATTTCTCAATACATGTCGAAGTTCAAAAAAATATTGAAAAATAAAATGTTAAGTGCCTAGTATCACATACTGTATATTAATAATTTATTAATAATGCACATTGTACAGCTCATGATGATAAACCTCCTGAATCTCCCGCCACTAAAAAACGACCATTCAACTAAAAATCCATCCACCTCAGAAATCAACAGCAAAACAGTCCCCCTCTTTCGCATCCGTAATCTGTCTTCAGAGCCTTTAACTCCTCATTGAAGCAAGTGTTCTTTATATATAATTCTTTAAAATCTAGTCATATTAGTAAATTTGGTCTCCGTTCCCTTAACCAGAGTTGAACAGCACATTCACTTTTGATAGAAAAACTAAACAAAAAGATGCTGCTCCATCTCCCCATCTCCTTCTTCCCTCACTGCTAAATACAAATCAGGTAGTCCATGATGGCTTTGATCAATCCTGTTAACCGATTGGGCCAAAAGGTTGTCGGTCTATCTGTCCGTCTGCTCAGTAGCCTCCAATCACTCAAGCCCATTCTCCAGAGTCCTGATTCCGATGTTACAAACGCAGAGTAACGATTGTTCGACCGGTCTGTCCGTCATCAGTGGAAGGCGTAGAGCAGCAGGAGGATGGTGCAGACACCGATGACTGCACCCAGGATTAGGGAGTCTCGCCTCTTCCGCAGGTTGATTCGCTGGATGAGGTTGTTGATGGCTGGGAAACGATCTGGAGGAGGAAGTTAAGGGAAACAGAACCAAGTGCCAACCACCTCTTATTACAAGTATGTTCAGAAAATCATTACATTGGAATTATAAACTGGGTAGTTTGAGCCCTGAATGCTGAAATCCATAATATAAGACAGTTTATGACAAAACATTTTTTTGTACTGCTCTAATTACTTTGGTAACCAGTTTCTAATAGCAATAATGCACCTTTGGGGTTTGTGGTATATGGCCAATATACCTCGGCTAAGGGCTGTATCTGCGTTGTGTCATACAGAAGAACAGCCCTTAGCTGTGGTATAATCGTTCTAATCGTTAATTATAATCTAAAAAAGTCGAATTGCCTGCTTTTCTGATGTCACTGCTAATATTTTTGGTCTGTTCTGAAATTGTATTTCTGAAACAGGCAAGTGATCTTTTCTTTTGACAGCAAAGTGAAATATGATCCAATATGTTGTTCATAGAACCCTAGCAGGAGTGAGGAATGGAGCAATTTAAGCCCTCAATCCCCCCCAGTCAGTTAAATGGACCAGAATGGAGCAAACTGCTCCGCATGCTCAGATATTTCCTTAGAATCAATAGGAGTTTCTCCCCTGAAGAGGCTGGTTTTGGTGCCCCGTGTGAGGAATATATTGTATCGCCCGGTTGGAAGGCCTGACAACCATGCTCAGAGCAAAGAGAAGATACCAGGCAGAATCAGGCTCCCATTAAAGTGGCACTCCAGTCTACTTGTCACCTCATTTAACACCTGATTTACTTAACAAAAGGCACATCTCAATAGGTGGTCCAGGTATGTCATGACATGGCACAAGTGGTGGTGGGGTTAGCTTTCCTCCTCTGCTTTTCAAGCAAGGGGGAGGCCGATGACATCACACATTCCCATCAGACCAACTCATTGAATGCCCTACTCCTTGAAATTTAGATCAAAACATTTTTTTTTAACCTATTTAGTGACTTGTACTTCACTACATTTATACTTGCGATATCACTTTCCAACAGGAAAAGTTCAAAAACCACTGGAGGAGGTCTTTAAATCTTGCTGGGATAGATGTGTTTGATAACAATACAAACTGATCTTGGAGCATGCTCATTGGGCCTATATATATATTTTTTTTAATTGAACCTTTAATTTTACTAGGCAAGTCAGTTAAGAACAAATTCTTATTTACAAAGACGGCCTACCGGGGAACAGTGGGTTACCTGCCTTTTTCAAGGGCAGAATGACAGATTTTTACCTTGTCAGATCGGGGATTCGATCCAGCAACCTTTCGGTTACTGGCTTAATGCTCTCTAACCACTAGGCTACCTGCTGCCCCCCTATTAAACAGTTAAGATTCGTAACGTAAACCGACAGTCACTGGCATTAATTGTTTAACTTCTCTAGGGTAGGGGGCAGCATTCAGAATTTTGTGGATTACTGAAGAAAACACGCGAACAAAACAGTTTTTTGGATATCATTTTTTTGTTTTACCTTTATTTAACTAGTTAAGTTAAGAACAAATTCTTATTTTCAATGACGGCCTAGGAACAGTGAACCTGCCTGTTCAGGGGCAGAACGACAGATTGTCAGCTCGGGGGTTTGAACTTGCAACCTTCCGGTTACTAGTCCAACGCTCTAACCACTAGGCTACCCTGCCGCCCCAAAGAGACTATCGAACAAAAGGAACATTTATTAATTTTCTCTATTTCTGACTTCTACTTGGCTGGCTACTGTTTGTAATGATTTGTTTGCTGGGCTATGTTCTCAAATAATCGTAAGGTATGCTTTAGCCGTAAAGCATTTTTAAAATCTGACACCGTGGTTGGATTCACAAGAAGTTAATCTTTAAACCTATGTAAAATATGTTTTGTTTTCTGAATTTTTATAATTACTATTTCTGTATTTGAATTTGGCCCACATACCCTAGAATCGTCCCACATACCCTAGAGAGGTTAAGGGACTCTATAGCTGTATTGTGTCTGGTTGCAGATCACAGGAGGTAATAGTACGGTAAATAGAGGACCTAATGAGTAAGAGCGTTGCGCTAACAACGCCAAGGTCGTGGGTTCAGTTCCTGCGGGGATCAATTCACATTAACTCACTTCTGTAAATTTCTTTGGATAAAAATATCTTCTATGTGGCATTAAAAGACAATTATGATCAAATAAAAGTTGTTTAAAACACATACCTGGACAATCTCTAGAATTTCTTGTCGGATTAAATACCTATTTGTGAATTTGTTCTTTCTCAAACAGATATGAACATAGGGTTGGCTTCCCAGACACATTTTAAGCCCAGTCCTAAACATGATTTTTAATGGAGAATCTCCAATGTGCATAAAGTTTGCTAGGTGTTGTAAAGGATACTGGCCAGAGTGTTGACCCTGCTGTGTATGGACTTCAACAGCCCTCTCTGGGATGTCATGTTCTCCTTGGTCGCCATGGCAATACTGCAGGGAGAGAAGAAGAAGACAGTGACAAACACAGGTTAAATTATCTTCTGCTTTGTTATAAAACAGCTTTTCTCCAATCGAGAGTATAGGCAACACTACAATATCACACCTGTAAGGCTTGTTATCAAACAGCTTTTCTCTAGCAGAAAGTATGAGGCACGATTGTGTGTGTGTGGTAACCCAAGTGCAACTACCGTGACAGACAGAAGGCGGGTGGAGGCAGAGAAACCCATTAGAGGGGGAGGAGAACTTTCACATTAATTTAGAATGCAAGAGAGAAATACTGGGGGAGCAGAGTCTGAGGCCCTGTGGATATTAGCGCAGAGATACACTGAGGCGTGTAGTGCTAGCACACAGTGTTTCCCAATTATATTTTTTCAGGAGTGGTGGCAAGTGTAGCAGTGGGGGGGATTTAGAAATGTTAACACATTTTATTTAAAGATGTAATAAACAGAAATACCTTATTTACATAAGTATTCAGACCCTTTGCACCCGAGGTCAATTTCTAGCCTCATGGTATTCTGTTTCCATTGATCATCCTTGAGATGTTTCTACAACTTGGAGTCCACCGGTGGAAAATTCAATTGATTGGACATGATTTGGAAAGGCACACACCTGTCTCTATAAGGTCCCACAGTTGACAGTGCATGTCATAGCAAAAACCAAGCCATGAGGTCGAAGGAATTGTCTGTAGAGCGCGCCGAGACAGGACTGTGTCGAAGCACAGATCTGGGGAAAGGCACCAAAAAAATAAATCTGCAGCATTGAAGGTCCCCAAGAACACAGTGGCCTCCATCATTCTTAAATGGAAGAAGTTTGGAACCGCCAAGTCTCTCCCTAGAGCTGGCTGCCCAGCCAAACTGGGCAATCTGGGGAGAAGGGCCTTGGTCAGGGAGGTGACCAAGAACCCGATGGTCACTGACAGAGCTCTAGAGTTCCGGCCTTTATGGTAGAGTGGCCAGAAGGAAGCCACTCCTCAGTAAAAGGCACATGACACAGCCCTCTTGGAGTTTGCCAAAAAGGCACCTAAAGGACTCAGACCATGAGAAACAAGATTCTCTGGTCTGATGAAACCAAGATTGAACTTGTCACGAACCGGCTCAAAGCCCGTAACAAAAGGGAGACAACGTGGAGATAAGGAGTAACAAAACATATATATATATTTATTAAATAAGTAACTAAGTATAATATACAATGGTGTGTGTAATCAGTAATGTAAGTTAGTGTTTTGCATGCATTAATGTGATAATGCAGGGTGTTGAAAGGTGCCAAAGCAAACAACCAAAACACCACCAAGAAACACAACAAAATCCATAAAGGTGTCTGCATGGAGAGAGTCTCCTCCATGAATGGGGAAGTGGTGTATTTATCCTGGGACACACCGGGCCCAGGTGTATCCCATGTAACTGACGACCCTCCCAACTCCGCCCACCGGCATCCTAATAAGGAAACAAGAACAAAGAGAGAATACAGCAGACAGAGTGGGAGGGTCGTCACAAACTCTATGGCCTGAATGCCAAGCGTTACGTCTGGAGGAACCCTGGCACCACCCCCACAGCACGGTGGTTGCAGTATCATGCTGTGGGGGTGCTTTTCAGCAATTGGGACTGGTAGACTTGTCAGGATCGAGGCAAAGGGCGCTAAGTACAGAAGAGATCCTTGATGAAAACCTGCTCCAGAGCACTCAGGACCTCAGACTTGGATAAAGGTTCACCTTCCAACAGGACAACGACCCTAAGCACACAGCAAAGACAACACAGGAGTCTCTGATTCTCTTTGAGTGACCCAGCCAGAGCCCATATTTGAACCCGGTTGAACATCTCTGGAGAGACCTGAAAATAGCTGTGCAGCAACACTCCCCATCCGACCTGACAGAGCTTGAGGATCTGCAGAGAACAATGGGAGAAACTCCTCTAATGCAAGTGTGCAAAGCTTGTAGCGTCATACCCAAGAAGACTCGAGACTGTAATTGCTGCCAAAGATGCTTCAACAAAAAGGTCTGAATACTTGTGTAAATGTGATATTTCTGTTATGTTTTATAAATTAGCAAACATTTCTAAACTGTGTGTGTAGATTGATGAGGGGGAAAAAACTATTTCATCAATTTTAGAATGAGACTAACCTAACAAAATATGGAATTATATTATATATTATATTAAGTTCAAATAAGTTTTCTTTCAGTATTGTTGTAATTGTCATTATTACATATACATATATATATATATATATCAGTCCCCTCCTGTACTCCCTGTTCACCCATGACTGTGTGGCCAAATATGGCTCCAACACCATCATTAAGTTTGTTGATGACACACACACACACACACACACACACACACACATATATATATATATGTGTATATATATATATGTATATGTGTGTGTGTATATGTGTATATATATATATATATATATATATGTGTGTGTGTGTGTGTGTGTGTGTGTGTGTGTGTGTGTGTGTGTGTGTGTGTGTGTATATATATATATATATATATATATATATATATTTTTGTAAAAATGACAATTACAACAATACTGAAAGAAAACTTATTTGAACTTAATATAATACATCAATAAAATCAATTTAGTCTCAAATAAATAATGAAACATGGTCAATTTGGTTTAAATAATGCAAAATCACAGTGTTGGAGAAGAAAGTAAAAGTGCAATATGTGCCATGTAAAAAAGCAAACGTTTAAGTTACTTGCTCAGAACATTAGAATATAAGGGACCTGGTGGTTCCTTTTAACATGAGTCTTAAATTGTAGTTCTTATAGGAATTATAGGACTATTTCACTCTATACCATTTGTATTTCATATACCTTTGACTATTGGATATTCTTATAGGCACTATAGTATTGCCAGCGTAATCTCGGGAGTTGATAGTCAAACATAAAACACTCCAAGATGGCATAGCAGTTCAGACGTCTTTTGTCCTCGTCTTGTAGTGTCCCTTTCTTCGCATACCTTTATATATATATTTTTTATTTTCCATAAACTCATCTTCAAAACACTCTCCTGCAACCCGCCTCACCAATTTATGTATTATTTACCTCAAATCTGTTATCCTCCATAGAAGCTAACCAGAAGCTTGTATGTTCCGGCTCAGACCGGAACATACCGGACCTATTTTTCTCTCCATGTCCCCGGATTTCAACCGCTAACTAGCTGCTATCCGTGTGACTATCGGCTTTCGTCGATTCCGGAGCAAACATCAATTATTCCGGAGCTAGCATGCTGAAGAGTTCCATCAGTCACTCCTGGGCTACAATCACCTATCCAGACCCGTTTTACTGCCAACGCGGAGCCACACCGGGCCTTCACAACTGGACTACCGACGTTATCTACCCGAGGGAGTTATCCGGCTGGCTCCTCCGTCGCGACGTTACCTGAACGCCCATCTGCGGTCCGCTAATCGTTAGCTGTCTTATCGGCTGCTATCTGAATAGACCTATCGGACAATTTATTATTATTTTTATTTTTTTCTTCTTGGGCCTCTATAACTATATCTATTGTTTTTTTAGTTTTTTTTTGCGAATTGGATTCATCCCCTCTACCACACGGAACCCCACTAATCCTACCGACGGAAACGCACGAGGTGGCTAATAACAGACCTCCATCCTATGCTAGCTTGCTACCAATGGCCCGGCTAGCTGTCTAAATCGCCGTGACCCCAACCAACCTCACTACTCACTGGACCCTTTTGATCACTGGACTAAGCATGCCTCTCCTTAATGTCAATATGCTTTGTCCATTGCTGTTCTGGTTAGTGTTTATTGGCTTATTTCACTGTAGAGCCTCTAGTCCCGCTCACTATACCTTATCCAACCTATTAGTTCCACCACCCACACATGCAATGACATCTCCTGGTTTCAATGATGTTTCTAGAGACAATATCTCTCATATCATCACTCAATACCTAGGTTTACCTCCACCGTATTCACATCCTACTATACCTTGAAGCTATTTTATCGCCCCCAGAAACCTCCTTTTACTCTCTGTTCCAGACGTTCTAGACGATCAATTCTTATTGCTTTTAGCCGTACCCTTATCCTACTCCTCCTCTGTTCCTCTGGCGATGTAGAGGTGAATCCAGGCCCTGCAGTGCCTAGCTTCACTCCTATTCCCCAGGCACTCTCTTTTGATGACTTCTGTAACCGTAATAGCCTTGGTTTCATGCATGTTAACATTAGAAGCCTCCTCTCTTGTTTTATTCACTGCTTTAGCACACTCTGCCAACCCGGATGTTCTAGCTGTGTCTGAATCCTGGCTTAGGAAGACCACCAAAAATTCTGAAATTTTCATCCCAAACTACAACATTTTCAGACAAGATAGAACTGCCAAAGTGGGCGGTGTTGCAATCTACTGCAAAGATAGCCTGCAGAGCTCTGTCCTACTATCCAGGTCTGTGCCCAAACAATTTGAACTTCTAAAAATCCACCTCTCTAAAAACAAGTCTCTCACCGTTGCCGCCTGCTATAAACCACCCTCTGCCCCCCATCTATCTTCAGAACTCGTGCTGCTAGGCGACCTAAACTGGAACATGCTTAACACCCCAGCCATCCTACAATCTAAGCTTGATGCCCTCAATCTCACACACATTATGAATTAACCTACCAGGTACCACCCCAAAGCCTTAAACACGGGCACACTAACCACTCTAAATACACCTCTGCTGTCTTCAACCAAGATCTCAGCGATCACTGCCCCATTGCCTGCATCCGTAATGGGTCAGCGGTCAAACGACCTCCACTCATCACTGTCAAACGCTCCCTGAAACACTTCAGCGAGCAGGCCTTTCTAATCGACCTGGCCGGGGTATCCTGGAAGGATATTGATCTCATCCCGTCAGTAGAGGATGCCTGGTTATTATTTTTTTTAAATGCCTTCCTAACCATCTTAAATAAGCATGCCCCATTCAAGAAATTTAGAACCAGGAACAGATATAGCCCTTGGTTCTCTCCAGACCTGACTGCCCTTAACCAACACAAAAACATCCTATGGCGTTCTGCATTAGCATCGAACAGCCCCCGTGATATGCAGCTGTTCAGGGAAACTAGAAACAATTATACACAGGCAGGTAGAAAAGCCAAGGCTAGCTTTTTCAAGCAGAAATTTGCTTCCTGCAACACTAACTCAAACAAGTTCTGGGACACTGTAAAGTCCATGGAGAATAAGAACACCTCCTCCCAGCTGCCCACTGCACTGAAGATAGGAAACACTGTCACCACTGATAAATCCACTATAATTGAGAATTTCAATAAGCATTTTTCTACGGCTGGCCATGCTTTCCACCTGGCTACTCCTACCCCGGTCAACAGCACTGCACCCCCCACAGCAACTCGCCCAAGACTTCCCCATTTCTCCTTCTCCCAAATCCAGTCAGCTGATGTTCTGAAAGAGCTGCAAAATCTGGACCCCTACAAATCAGCCGGGCTAGACAATCTGGACCCTTTCTTTCTAAAATTATCTGCCGAAATTGTTGCCACCCCTATTACTAGCCTGTTCAACCTCTCTTTCGTGTCGTCTGAGATTCCCAAAGATTGGAAAGCAGCTGCGGTCATCCCCCTCTTCAAAGGGGGGGGGACAGTCTTGACCCAAACTGCTAAAGACCTATATCTATCCTACCCTGCCTTTCTAAGGTCTTCGAAAGCCAAGTCAACAAACAGATTACCGACCATTTCAAATCTCACCATACTTTCTCTGCTATGCAATCTGGTTTCAGAGCTGGTCATGGGTGCACCTCAGCCACGCTCAAGGTCCTAAACGATATCTTAACCGCCATCGATAAGAAACATTACTGTGCAGCCGTATTCATTGATCTGGCCAAGGCTTTCGACTCTGTCAATCACCTCGACAGCCTTGATTTCTCAAATGATTGCCTCGCCTGGTTCACCAACTACTTCTCTGATAGAGTTCAGTGTGTCAAATCGGAGGGTCTGCTGTCCGGACCTCTGGCAGTCTATGGGGGTGTCACAGGGTTAAATTTTTCGACAGACTCTTCTCTGTATACATCAATGATGTCGCTCTTGCTGCTGGTGAGTCTCTGATCCACCTCTACGCAGACGACACCATTCTGTATACTTCTGGCCCTTCTTTGGACAACCCTCCAGGCAAGCTTCAATGCCATACAACTCTCCTTCCGTGGCCTCCAATTCCTCTTAAATACAAGTAAAACTAAATGCATGCTCTTCAACCGATCGCTGCCTGCACCTGCCCGCTTGTCCAACATCACTACTCTGGACGGCTCGGACTTAGAATACGTGGACAACTACAAATACCTAGGTGTCTGGTTAGACTGTAAACTCTCCTTCCAGACCCACATTAAACATCTCCAATCCAAAGTGAAATCTAGAATTGGCTTCCTATTTCACAACAAAGC
Source organism: Oncorhynchus clarkii lewisi (assembly GCF_045791955.1). Classification (NCBI taxonomy): domain Eukaryota; kingdom Metazoa; phylum Chordata; class Actinopteri; order Salmoniformes; family Salmonidae; genus Oncorhynchus; species Oncorhynchus clarkii. Next base: position 18,035,746 of record NC_092173.1, on the reverse strand, counting down.
ATCCTTCACTCATGCTGCCAAACATACCCTTGTAAAACTGACCATCCTACCAATCCTCGACGATGTCATTTACAAAATAGCCTCCAATACCCTACTCAACAAATTGGATGCAGTCTATCACAGTGCCATCCGTTTTGTCACCATTGCGACCTGTACGCTCTTGTTGGCTGGCCCTCGCTTCATACTCGTCGCCAAACCCACTGGCTCCATGTCCTCTACAAGACCCTGCTAGGTAAAGTCCCCCCTTATCTCAGCTCGCTGGTCACCAGAGCAGCACCCACCTGTAGCACGTGCTCCAGCAGGTATATCTCTCTGGTCACCCCCAAAACCAATTATTTATTTGGCCACCTCTCCTTCCAGTTCTCTGCTGCCAATGACTGGAACGAACTACAAAAATCTCTGAAACTGGAAACACTTATCTCCCTCACTAGCTTTAAGCACCAACTGTCAGAGCAGCACACAGATTACTGCACCTGTACATAGCCCACCTATAATTTAGCCCAAGCAACTACCTCTTTCCCTACTGTATTGATATTATTTATTTATTTTGCTCCTTTGCACCCCATTATTTTTTATTTCTACTTTGCACATTCTTCCACTGCAAATCTACCATTCCAGTGTTTTACTTGCTATATTGTATTTACTTTGCCATCGTGGCCTTTTTTTGCCTTTACCTCCCTTATCTCACCTCATTTGCTCACATCGTATATATTGTTTCTACTGCATTACTGACTGTATGTTTGTTTTACTCCATGTGTAACTCTGTGCTGTTGTATGTGTCGAACTGCTTTGCTTTATCTTGGCCAGGTCGCAATTGTAAATGAGAACTTATTCTCAACTTGCCTACCTGGTTAAATAAAGGTGAAATAAATAAATAACTAAAAACAGCGAAGAGCTGCTGGCAAATGCAGGAAAGTGCTGTTTGAATGAATGCTTACGAGCCTGCTGCTGCCTACCACCGCTCAGTCAGACTGCTCTATCAAATCATAGACTTAATTATAATAAACACAGAAACACGAGCCTTAGGTCATTAATATGGTCAAATCCGGGAAACTATCATTTCGAAAACAAAACGTTTATTCTTTCAGTGAAATACGGAGCCGTTCGGTAATTTATCTAACGGGTGGCATCCCTAAGTCTAAATATTGCTGTTACATTGCACAACTTTCAATATTATGTACAATTATGGCAAATTAATTACGGTCTTCGTTAGGAAGAAATGGGCTTCACACAGTTCGCAACGAGCTAGGCAGCCGAAACTTCTGCATATACCCTGACTCTGCATGAACTGAACGCAAGAAAAGTGACACAATTTCCCTAGTTAAAATAAATTGATGTTAGCAGGCAATATTAACTAAATATGCAGGTTTAAACATATATACTTGTGTATTGATTTTAAGAAAGACATTGATGTTTATGGTTAGGTACACATTGGTGCAACGACAGTGCTGTTTTCACGAATGCATTTGTTAAATACTACTTCACCCGTTTGGCGAAGTAGGCTGTAATTCGATGATAAATTAACAGGCACCGCATCGATTATATGCAACGCAGGACAAGCTAGATAAACTAGTAATATCATCAACCATGTGTAGTTAACTAGTGATTATGTTAAGATAAGTTTAATGCATCTTCCACTTAAGAATGATGGAGGCAAGTTTAATGCTGACTTACCTTGGCTCCTTGCTGCACTCACGTAACAGGTCGTCAGCCTGCCACGCAGTCTCCTCGTGGAGTGCAATGTAATCAGCCATAATCGGTTTCCAAAAATGCTGATGACCGATTGTTATGAAAACTTGAAATCAGCCCTAATTAAATGGGCCATTCCGATTAATCGGTCGACCTCTAATCCCTAAGGTAAAGCAAGGTGGTGGCAGAATCATGCTGTGGGGATGGTTTTCAGCGACAGGGACTGGGAGACTAGTCAGGATTGAAGCAAAGATAAACAGGTATGCAAAGCTTATAGTGTCATACCCAAGAAGACTAGAGGTTGTAATCGCTGCCAAAGGTGCTTCAACAAAGTACTGCGTAAAGGGTCTGAATACTAAAATATTAATTAGTAACAAGTTCTACAAAAAAAGTTTTTCCTTCTCATTATGGGGTATTTTGTGTAGATTGATGAGTGGAAAAAATCAATTTACTCAATTTTAGAATAAGGCTGTAGCCTAACCAAATGTGGATAAAGTACTTTCCGAAGGCACTATACACAGACACACACTTCATAGCAAAAAAGCTTCAGAGAACAACCCTCTGTTAGATATTGTTTTCCCCAGACACCTCAAGACAGCAGATATACAATCTTATTTGAGAAAAGAAAATGGTAGCTTTCACATGGTAACTGTAATTTAGTCTGAAGAGACTAAATGCACCGTCAGAGACAGTACCATTCAGTTAGAGTCCATTTCCTTCAAAGACGTAAAGCCTGGAACAAAGCCTGAGGGCACTAGCTAATTTCAGATCTTGCATCTCAGTTCAGATATAGTACATTTCTGTTAGCGCGGTTATTTTCTTATAAGGCATGAGGCCTGGAACAAAGCCTGAGGGCTCTAGCTGATTTCAGATCGTGTGGTGTTCTTCGGTGTACATGGACATCAAGCACTTAATGTTCTCCCATCTCCTTCAACTGAGTGCTGCCTTGTCATTGGAAGATTAAATAGCTGTGATATGAAAACTTCCTCACCATGTAAGGATGTGGGTGCACTGTGTGTTGAGTGTGTGGGAGCGAAGGTGTTTGAGAAAGTGTGGTAGTTTACCATTTGTAGTACATGTTTGAATAAGCGTATGTGTGTGTTGTCTAATCTTCATCGCTGCCAGCTGCTGACAGCCTAACACCTCGTAGGGTGTTACTGAGGGGACAATCAGTCCCTATGCCAAGGATCTAGCTCATATATCATGTTGTCCAGAGTCAGAGGGGAAGACCAGTCGCCTCTCTTCCCAAAGCCCAACGCTGCTGACTAACACTGGGCCAGCGTTAGCGCTACGCTAACGCGCTGGCAATCAGAGCTGCTATCTGATAGGGGTGAGGCTAAAGCACACACACACTGACTCGACCTGTCTGAAAACTAGCTCAATGCTAAACTAATTCAGCTCATCACCGTTAGCATCTAAAGTAAAGTCACTGTGGGGTTTCTAGATACGTTTATTGAGACCAATTCTCTCCAGTCTAACCCCAATTTGACAGAGCTTAATATGAATATGTTACTTTAACTACCAAAAACAGCATTTCTGTGCTGTGAAAATCGCACTCTTTTCTTTCTGCTTTGGTCACTGGAGTCCCAACTGTTCCTCTCAAAACATTGTCGATTTTTATTTCCAACCTGGGTCTTAAAGCCCAATGTATATTAATTCACATAAATGAATCATAGCTCAACCCTCCTCGTCCCCACAGGGCATAATAACACACAAAAACTAATCAGGAGAAAAAATACGCTTCATTATCTTCTGGCTGTGTGCGTGGATGTGTCTTGTTAGGCGTGTTCAAGACGGGGAGGGAACCGGTAATGACCGTGGCTTTCTCATCCAGTGTAATTTTCTGCTTGGCTAAAACAAGAGGGAAGAGAGAGGGAGACTCGGGTGGGTGAGGGGGGGCTGGACAGGAAGAGGATCTGGACAGGAAGAGGTGCTGCACGGCCCACAAATCCACTTAATGAAGCACCTGTGCCAGTAGCCTCCCCTCCGGCAGCAATCTGTGGGTGGGCTGCGGCAGGAAGAGAAGATGGATGAGAGGGGAGGGAGGGGTAGATGGAGAGGGATGGAAGGATAGATAAGAGGGTGGATAGATTCAGAGGAGTTTGGGCTGGGTGACCACACATGACTGGGGAGGTTGGGGATGCCCCTAACAGGATAAGATGCAGAGGCAACAGGGAGGCTGAGATGGTGGGAGGGATAGAACAAACAGGGAGGCTGAGATGATGGGAGGGAAAAGGCAACAGTGAGGCTGAGATGGTGGGAGGGAAAAGGCAACAGTGAGGCTGAGATGATGGGAGGGATAGAACAAACAGGGAGGCTGAGATGATGGGAGGGAAAAGGCAACAGGGAGGCTGAGATGGTGGGAGGGATAGAGGCAAGAGGGAGGCTGAGATGATGGGAGGGATAGAGGCAAGAGGGAGGCTGAGATGATGGGAGGGATAGAGGCAACAGGGAGGCTGAGATGATGGGAGGGATAGAGGCAACAGGGAGGCTGAGATGGTGGGAGGGATAGAGGCAACAGGGAGGCTGAGATGGTGGGAGGGATAGAGGCAACAGAGAGGCTGAGATGGTGGAAGGGATAGAGGCAAAAGGGAGGCTGAGATGGTGGGAGGGATAGAGGCAACAGGGAGGCTGAGATGGTGGGAGGGATAGAGGCAACAGGGAGGCTGAGATGGTGGGAGGGATAGAGGCAACAGGGAGGCTGAGATGGTGGGAGGGATAGAGGCAAAAGGGAGGCTGAGATGGTGGGAGGGATAGATGCATAGCCCACTTCCTCGCTCTTCAAACTTTGCTTGACCATATCAACCCACTTAGGCCTGAAAGCTGTTCTTGTCTCCATCTCTGGGCTAATGGTGTAATCTCATCTAAATGGTGTCAGAGTGGATGTTAAGAGGTGGGGTCAGAGGCAAGGAGCTCCACACAGACCAAGATCGCCATCTGATCTGTCAGGATCACTATGGTCTCTTTAGAGAGACTTCACCTCATGGCCATGGAGATGTCTAACGTCCAGTGTAGCTACCAGTTTAAAGACAACAAAAAAGTGCACACTAGGGAGTACAGTAGTGTGTGTGTAACGATCTCCTAAAGTCCCAACAAGGATAGTAAAACAAAAAGTATCCCTCATGGGGACATTTCCCAGGTCCCCACGAGGGCAAAGACTAGGTTAGGGGGTTAGGGAAAATAGGATTTTGAATGGAAATACATTTTAGTTGCCCACAAGAATAGTAAAACATATGCTGTGTGTGTGTGTGTGAGAGAGAGAGATAATGTCTGTCTGCATTAGGCTTACCTTATTGTGTCATCCATCAGCCGGTCTGAGCTGCAAGGAGAGGGAGAGAGAATCAGAGAAGAAAGAGATGGTTAGTTTCTGTGGTGAGGCAGCAGCAGTGTGGTGATATGGGGGAGATCGAATGCCTTGAGCTCCTCCACATATCTCTGGGAGTCAGGGTGGCAACAATCGGTGCCAAGCTGGCCAGAATCCTGATCAGGTCCCTGGGCGGGATGCGCTGGGATCCACTTCCTCCCTCCATCCATCCCCAGCAGCACCCCTGCTAACAGAGCCTATGGGCTGAAATCCTTACCTTGGATTTATGTGGTGGGCCTTAATTCCAATTTCCCATTGACTTCAATGTATGAAGTTATGATTAACAAGAAAACAGAGTTGCTTTGTGCATCTTGAGTTAGGATGAGGAACTACTGAATATGTCCCAGGTCACGGTTGGGGTCATAAAGCCATATGATTTGATGGGATGGTTTATGACAGCTGTTGTGTCACCTACAGTGCCTTCGGAAAGTATTTAGACCCCTTGAATTGTTCCACGTTGTTAGGTTACAGTCTCATTCTAAAATGGATTAAATCGTTTTTCCCCCTCATCAATATACACAAAGTTTAGAAATGTTTGCTAATTTACAAAAAACATCACATTTACACAAGTATTCAGACCCTTTACTCTGTACTTTGTTGAAGCACCTTTGGCAGCAATTACAGTCTCGAGTCTTCTTGGGTATGACGCTACAAGCTTTGCACACTTGCATTAGAGGAGTTTCTCCCATTGTTCTCTGCAGACCCTCAAGCTCTGTCAGGTCGGATGGGGAGTGTTGCTGCACAGCTATTTTCAGGTCTTTCCAGAGATGTTCAACCGGGTTCAAATATGGGCTCTGGCTGGGTCACTCAAAGAGAATCAGAGACTCCTGTGTTGTCTTTGCTGTGTGCTTAGGGTCGTTGTCCTGTTGGAAGGTGAACCTTGACCCAAGTCTGAGGTCCTGAGTGCTCTGGAGCAGGTTTTCATCAAAGATCTCTGTACTTTGCGCCCTTCACCTTGATCCTGACTAGTCTCCCAGTCTCGATTGCTGAAAAGCACCCCCACAGCATGATGCTGCCACCACCATGCTTCACCGTAGGGCTGATGCCAGGTTTCCTCCAGATGTAACGATTGGCATTCAGGCCAAAGAGTTCAATCTTGGTTTCATCAGACCAGAGAATTGTGTTTCTCAAGGTCGAAGAGTCTTTAGGTGTCTTTTGGCAAACTCCAAGCGGGCTGACATGTGCCTTTGCCGAGGAGTGGCTTCCGTCTTGTAACTAACATTAAAGCCTGATTGGTGGAGTGCTGCAGAGATGGTTGTCCTTCTGGAAAGTTATTCCATCACCACAGAGGAATTCGAGAGTGACCATCGGATTCTTGGTCACATCCCTGACCAAGGCCCTTCTACCTCGATTGTTCAGTTAGGCTGGGCGTCCAGCTCTAGGAAGAGCCTTGGTTTCAAACCTCTTCCACTTAAGAATGATGGAGGCAACTGTGTTCTTGTGGACCTTCAATGCTGCAGAAATGTTTTGGTACCCTTCCCCCAGATCTGTGCCAACACAATCCTGTCTCGGAGCTCTATGGACAATTCCTTCAACCTCATGTCTTGGTTTTTGCTCTGACATGTACTGTCAATTGTGGGACCTACAGGTGTGTGCGCGCCTTTCCAAATCATGTCCAATCAATTTAATTTACCACGGATGGACTGCAATCAAGTTGTAGAAACATCTCAAGGATGATCAATGGAAATAGGATGCACCTGAATGCATACCTGAAATCTGACCGATGTGTCTTGTGTTTTTTTCACTGTCAGTCAAAGTCAGGCTTTCACCTAGATTCACCGGGTGAGTCTCATGGAAAGAGACTAACGTTTTGTACACTCAGTGTATACCTCACTTGAATATGAACACACACAGACAAAAATAGTACTACTTCTAACTTCCTACTTCCCAAGGTGCCCCAACCTATCCTCCAAACAAATAGCCTTGCTATCATTTCTAGTCCCCTTCACTCTGACACAGTACCAATCACCTCAGAGCTCATCTCTTCACACACAGCTAATAAATAGCCTGCTGTTTAGTTGGTGTGTCACCTCATACTGTGTCAGTGCAGTGGCAGACCTGGCCCTTCATTCATCTGCAGCCTGAAGACAAACCAGTTGATGAAAACATTAAGCCTGGAGATCAGCACTGTTAGCAATGTGCTGTTAATCGTTATAAAATGGCCCCAGATGCTGCTGACAAGGCCCCCTTCAGTCTCTCTTCCTGCCCTATAGCAATAGTCTCTTATTGCTGTGCAGAGCCGTTTTCCATATGGTATGGATCTTTAAATTACTACTAGCTTACCCTAGACTCATGATTTGTTTAATATTTTTTTTGCTTACTAAATGATTCCATATGTGTTATTTCATAGTTTTGTCTTCACTATTAATCTACAATGTAGAACATGGTAAAAATAAAGAAAATCCCTTGAATGAGTAGGTGTTCTAAAACTTTTGACCGGTCGTGTACATTACAGCATTATGGATGCTAACCAATTAGAACGGAGCTAATGGTGTGGAATGGTGGAGGGATGGGATGACTGTTACAGTATATGGGCACTGGGCAGCATCTTACATTAAATATTGCTGTGATGGAAATACTGAACGCATTCTGAAGACAAGGCAATCTGCTACTCCTGTAGCTCTGTGTGGCTTTTAAAGGAACACCCCCACCTCACCCTTTTCCTGAACAGACAGACTGTGTGTGTGTGTGTGTGTGTTGACAGGTTAATTAAACCAGAGGTGTTGTTGTGATGTTGATGGACCCAGGCAGTAACATCTAAGCTGGAGATAATTACTGTCTGAGTAAATAATTTGTTTGGTTTTCTAGGCCCTGGATGACTAAGGGGTAAGCTGGGCTCAGGAGATCCAGGATCCTGCTCCCCTGAGTGGGGGAGTCCCCAGAGTATACTGTCCTACCCTGGAGGGAGAGGACATTGTGAAAAGAACTCTCCTCCATCTAGTCCCACAGAGCCTAATAACGTCACAGCATGCATACTCTCCTAGTGTCACGATCCCCCCTGTGGCTCAAGTTGCTCGTCAAAAACAACGGTCTCCGCACTTTATTTCCTAATTAGAATCAATACTGATAATGTTTCAGAAAAGGAGGAAAACCAAAAACAAAGTAGCAGTCAGTTCAGTCCTCCCTTCAGGGAACAGGACACCAGGGTATAGCTAGGTCATTGGTGAACAAATCTGGAACATTTCCAAACCGCCATTGTTGGAAAAATAATGATTTTATATTGTACCAGACAGGACGTGATTGTGATAGTCAAGCCAATTTGAATCATGTCGTACACAACAGTACTACACCTTGGTGTCTCAGCTTTGCGCATGCACACACACACGGATACCCACGGACACACTTCATCCCCTCTTCCCCCAGTGATGAATGTCCTCCGGGGGGGGGGGGGGGGGGCAGTAGGGGACACGGGCGCAGCCATCCTTCATTCCTGTGCCACCTGGCTTTACTGAGAGAGACAGATCTATGACTAGCAAGGTCCTCTTGTTACTAAATGGGCTGACCAGTGCCTGGCAACCACATATTTTATGGTTAGGACTTGAGGGAACAGCATGACTCAAGGAGAGGGAGAGTGGGAGGGGGGACAAAGGAGGGAGAGAAAGAGGTGAGGGGGGAGGGGCAGCACAACTCAAAGAGAAAGGAGGAAGGTTGAGTGCAGAGCTTTGCGGTCTCTAAGTTGGTCTGGCTCGTGTCCACGGGGAAGAAATATGGAGGTTGCCAAAAATTATGAATTAAAAGAGGGCTTGATAATCAGGGTGGAGAGTGAGTGTTGACAATACAGTAGAAAGTGTGTGTAGCTGTGTTCCCAAAGGAAACAGTTGTATCTGCTTATCAAACCATTACAGGTACAACTGCATTTAGTGAGCTGGTTTAACTAAACATGGATCATTATTTTCATCAATTCAGAAAACAACATTACCATTACGATGTCTTGATCCATGTTTGTATGATTTGTGTTCCTGTTTAAAAACGTACCATAACATTTTTAAAAAGGGGTTGATTCTCTACCCTTCTCCTGAAGTGTGCACTTACACACTCCCGTCATGGATTTAAAAGGAATGAACTGGTGTGAGGAATATGGTGGAAACTCCTTCCAGAAATGCTCGCACCAATCCAATGCATGATTGGGAGTGAACACCTCTGGAGAAGGGTATAGAATTGGAATATGAGGAGGATAGTGGGTTACTCTGGCAAAGTCATTGGTGGAGGGACACAAAGCCAAAAGGCCATGTCCTCATACTGAACACAGTCACACCTCAGAATACCAGATGGGTCACACACACACACACTTCCTTTCCCAATAGAAACTGTTCTAACCTCGCACTATTACAATAGCCAAAGCAGCACACATGTACCTCAGACATAGCCCATGGTACTAGGTCTGGATACTGTATTAACCATATTATATACTGTATTTAACATTTGTTGGTACAGTTTTAATATTTAGTCAAGAATAGATTGATGTTGCCCCAAGAGGAGATCAAAAATGATGTTTTAAAGCTTTGAATAACAACAAATGTCTGCCTGTCACTTTGGTAAAAGCCTGAGGAATGGGGCTGGAGAAAGACTCTCGCATTAATAGACAGAGCTATGGATGTGAAGACTGACCAAGTTATTTAATGGATATTTTGAAGGGTTCTGATTGGGTAATAGAGTTGAACTAAGCTTATGTGGAAAAAGTTATATTCTTCAAGAATAAAGGCCGAGGTGATGACAAAATGTAAAATCAGCCGGTGATTGTCAAGCAAATAACTGTCTCACGGTAATTGACCGTTAATTAACAAACACATTGAGCATCACCTGGCTTCCACACAGTCTACAAGCCTCTGATGCAGACCTTTGGAACTTCTACATTTTAAGTGTAATAAATCCATAAGATATAGTCTATACCATTCAATAAATTCATTATTTATTTTAGACAGGTCTAAAGAAACATAATATGAAGAAAATGTAGTCTATTTCAGAAGAAAAGAATAGCATACTGAGTTTTCCTTATGTTAGGTCCTGATCTGGCTATGCTATATGGCTGTGGGCTACACTAGTTCATTTAGCAGACAAGATTATCTTAGAATTCTGTGGCGTTATTTTATAGTTAGAAGAATATGATATTTTCTCCAAAAGTTGAGGGAATGAGCATTAAGTGTTGGGCGGTTAACAAAGAAATAGGCACTCCTACATGCTTAATTTAGAGTTATTAACCTCTCTGGGATATGTGGGATGCTAGCGTCCCACCTGGCAAAAAGCCAGAGCGCCATATTCAAATAAATTACTATAAAAATCTAACTTTCATGAAATCACACATGTGTAGCTTTAATTTGTATCGTACGTGTTGTGAATCCAGCCAACATGTCAGATTTTAAAAAAGCTTTTCGGCGAAAGAAAACGATGCTATTATCTGAGGATAGCACCTCTTAACAAAGAGAGAGAAGCATATTTCAACCCTGCAGGCGCGACACAAAACGCAGAAATAAAAATATAAATCATGCCTCATCTTTGACGAGCTTCTTCTGTTGGCACTCCAATATGTCCCATAAACATCACAAATGGTCCTTTTGTTCGATTAATTTAGTCGATGTATATCCAAAATGTCAATTTATTTCACGCGTTTGATCCAGAAAAACACCGGTTCCAACTTGCGCAACGTGACTACAAAATATCTCAAAAGTTACCTGTAAACTTTGCCAAAACATTTCAAACTACTTTTGTAATACAACTTTAGGTATTTTTTAAAGTAAATAATTGATCAAATTGAAGACGGGATGATCTGTGTTCAATACAGGAAAAAAACAAACTGATGCTACCTTTCTGGTCACGCGCCTCGAACAAACAGTACACTTGAAGTGACCCTCGTTTTGAACAGGGCTACTTCATTACACAAAGGAAAAACCTCAACCAATTTCTAAAGACTGGTGACATCCAGTGGAAGCGGTAGGAACTGCAAGAAGGTCCCTTAGAAATATGGATTCCCAATGAAAAACCATTGAAAAGAGAATGACCTAAAAAAAAAAATTCTGAATGGTTTATCATTGTAAGGCTGCATGATGAGACTAATGATGATTTGAAAAAAGTAGCTTGAAAAGGCATGAGCTCTGCTTAGTTTTTTTGCGCAGAATGTATACTTGGTCTCATTCACAATTTGAGAAGCAATTGATAATGCTTCAAACTTCACGGCGGCATCCTCTTTGTGAGGCCATAATGCACCCTAAAAAAATCCATGTCTTTTGCAGCTCCTCTCCCTGAGTGGTGCCTGCTCTGAAGCACTTCTCACTAACACGGCTCTCCATCAAGTGATCTGGTCTTTCTCACAGGCTACAAGTGAAGACAGAGACAATGAAGAGGATCTTGGAAGAACGGTGCACATTCCTTTGTCAGCCAACAAGATGAGTAGGCCTAACGAACAGCAAAAGCATTAGCCTATGTCAATCTACTATCCCCCATAGTACAAAAGTTGACCTATTATATTCCGTGTGAGAAATAAATATTCCAAACATAGTCTGGGATGGTTGTGGGATGCGATAGATCCCAAATGAATACAACCGCTTGCATCAAAAACCTTTTTAAAGCATTTTAGCTTAAAATGTTGATAAACTACTAAGCTATTTCTTCACAATGTAAGGGCAGCAATGCGCACAGGGCAGTAGGCTATAAATGTGAATGTTCCGTTAGCGGGAAAACACCATTATCAAAAGTGACCACAAATGTGATTATGCATTTAATGCTTTTATTATAAAGGTGCATTTTTATGGTGAAAATGATCTTCCCCAAACTTGAAACTCATGCACTGCCAGTTAGCTCTACACCCCTGGTAAAGTGGATTAATGTGCTTAAGTTATTTGGCCACTTTAGTTGTGATACAAACCTTATTAAAACATATAGGCCAATGGGGGCTAGGCTACATGAGGTGTGTGACTATGATTTTTAATTTTTTGTTATCATAAGACCCCTTGACTTTATCCACAATTTATTATGGTACAACCTTATTCTAAAATTAGTTTTTATTTGCATCAATCTACACACAATACCCCATAATGACAACGGAAATATCACATTTACATAAGTATTCAGACCGTTTACTGAGTACTTTGTTGAAGCACCTTTGTCAGAGAATACAGCCTTGAGTTTTCTTGGGTAAGTTTGGCACACCAGCATTTGGGGAGTTTCTCTCATTCCTCTTTGCAGATCATCTCAAGCTCTGTCAGGTTGGATGGGGAGTGTTGCTGCAGAGCTATTTTTAGGTCTCTCCTGAGATGTTCGACCGGGTTCACATTAGAAGTCGAAATAGGAATGGCCGATTAATTGGGGCCGATTTCAAGTTTTCATAACAATCGGAAATCTGTATTTTTTTACACCTTTATTTAATCTTTATTTAACTGGGCAAGTCAGTTTAGAACACATTTTCAATGACGGCCTAGGAACGGTGGGTTAACTGCCTCGTTCAGGGGCAGAACGACAGATTTTTACCTTGTCAACTCGGGGGATTCAATCTTGCAACCTTACAGTTAACTAGTCCAACGCAATAACAACCTGCCTCTCTCTCGTTGCACTCCACGAGGAGACTGCCTGTTACGCGAATGCAGTAAGCCAAGGTAAGTTGCTAGCTAGCATTAAACTTATCTTATAAAAAACAATCAATCATAATCACTAGTTAACTACACATGGTTGATGATATTACTAGTTTATCTAGCGTGTCCTGCGTTGCATATAATCGATGCGATGCGTATCGTTGCTCCAATGTGTACCTAACCATAAACATCAATGCCTTTCTTAAAATCAATACACAGAAGTATATTTTTAAATCTGCATATTTTGCTTAAAGAAATCCAGGTTAGCAGACAATATTAACTAGGCGAAATTGTTTCACTTCTCTTGCGTTCATTGCACGCAGAGTCAGTGTATATGCAAAAGTTTGGGCCGCCTAATTTGCTAGAATTTTATGTAATTATGACTTAACATTGAAGGTTGTGCAATGTAACAGGAATATTTCTACTTATGGATGCCACCCGTTAGATAAAATACGTCTTGTTTTCGAGATGATAGTTTCCGGATTCGACCATATTAATGACCTAAGGCTCGTATTTGTGTATTATCATGTTATAACTAAGTCTATGATTTGATAGGGCAGTCTGACTGAGCGATGGTAGGCACCAGCAGGCTCGTAACTTATTCATTCAAACAGCACTTTCGTGCATTTGCCAGCAGCTGTTTATGACTTCAAAAGCCTATCAACTCCCGAGATTAGGCTAGTGTAACCGATGTGAAATGGCTAGCTAGTTAGCAGGGTGCGTGCTAATAGCGTTTCAAACGTCACTCGCTCTGAGACTTGGAGTGGTTGTTCCCCTTGCTCTGAAAGGGCTGTGGCTTTTGTGGAGCGATGGGTAATGCCGCTTCGAGGGTGGCTGTTGTCGTTGTGTTCCTGGTCTGAGCCCAGGCAGGAGCGAGGAGAGGGACGGAAGCTATACTGCTACACTGGCAATACTAAAGTGCCTATAAGAACATCCAATAGTCAAAGGTTAATGAAATACAAATGGTATAGAGAGAAATAGTCCTATAATTCCTATAATAACTACAACCTAAATCTTCTTACCTGGGAATATTGAAGACTCATGTTAAAAGGAACCACCAGCTTTCATATGTTCTCATGTTCTGAGCAAGGAACTTAAACGTTAGCTTTCTTACATGGCACATATTGCACTTTTACGTTCTTCTCCAACACTTTGTTTTTGCATTATTTAAACCAAATTGAAGATGTTTCATTATTTATTTGAGGCTAAATTGATTTTATTGATGTATAAGTTCAAATAAGTGTTCATTCATTGTTGTAATTGTCATTATTACAAATAAATAAAATTAAACAAATTGTCCGATTAATCGGTATCGGCTATTTTTGGGTCCTCCAATAAATCGGTATTGGCTGTGTGCTTAGGGTCGTTGTTCTGTTGGAAGGTGAACCGTCACCCCAGTCTGAGTTCCTGAGCGCACTGGAGCAGGTTTTCATCAAGATTTCTCTGTACATTGCTCCATTCAACTTTGCCTGGATCCTGACAGTTTCCCAGTCCCTGCCACTGAAAAACATCCCCACAGCATGATGTTGCCACCACCATGCTTCACCATACGGATGGTGCCAGGTTTCCTCCAGACATGACATTTGGCATTCAGGCCAAAGAGTTCAATCTTGGTTTCATGAGACAAGCGTATCTTGTTTCTCATTGTCAGAGTTTTCAGGTGCCTTTTGGCAAACTCCAAGAGGGCTGTCATGTGTCTTTAACTGTGGAGTGGCTTCCGACTGGCCACTCTACCATAAAGGCCTGATTGGTGGAGTGTTGCAGAGATGGTTGTCCTTCTGGAATGTTCTCTCATCTCCACAGAGGAACTCTAGAGCTCGGTCACAGTGACCATCGGGTTCTTGATCATATTCCTGACCAAGGCCCTTCTTCCACAATTGCTCAGTATGGCCCGGCAGCCAGCTCTAGGAGTAGTCTTGGTGGTTCCAAACGTCTTCCATTTAATAATGGAGGCCACTGTGTTCTTGGTGACCTTCAATGCTGCAGACAATTTTTGGTACCCTTCCCCAGATCTGTGCCTCGACACAATCCTGTCTTGGAGCGCTACGGCAATGCTTTTCGACCACATGGCTTGGTTTTTGCTCTGACATGCACTGTCAACTGTGGGACCTTATATAGACAGGTGTGTGCCTTTATAAAATCATGTCCAATCAATTGAATTTACCACAAGTGGACTCCAATCAAGTTGTAGAAACATCAAGGATGATCAATGGAAACAGGATGCGCCTGAGCCCAATTTCAAGTCTCATAGCAAAGGGTCTGAATACTTATGTAAATAAGGTATGCTTTTTATACATTTGCAAACATTTCTAAAAACCTGTTTTCACTTTGTCATTATGAGATATTGTGTGTAGATTGCTGAGAATTTAAAAAATATTTAATCCATTTTAGAATAAGGCTGTAACGTAACAAAATGTGGAAAAGGTTAAAGGATTTGAATACTTTCTGAAGGCATTGTATAATTCACAAGTGATAAGCTGATAGTGTCACCCATCAGCAGTGGTGTAAAAATACTGAAGTACTACTTGTCTTTTTGGGGGTATTTGTTCTTTACTTTTTATATATATATATATATTTGTCAACTTTTACTTCACTACATTCCTGAAGAAAATAATGTACTTTTTACTCCATACATTTTCCTTCACACCCAAAACTACTAGTAACATTTTGAATGCTTAGCAGGAAAGGAAAAATGGTCAAATTCACTCACGTATCAAGAGAACATCCCTGGTCAGCCCTACTGCCTCTGATCTGGAGGACTCACTAAACACAAATGCTTTGTTTGTAAATGTGTGTGTTGCAGCGTGCCCATCTCTCCGTAAAAAAAAGATAATGGTGCCATCTGGTTTGCTTAATATAAGGAATTTGGAATGATTTTTACTTTTGATACTTAAGTATATTTAAAACCAAATACTTTTACTCAAATAGTATTGTACTGGGCGACTTTCACTTGAGTCATTTTCTATTAAGGTCATTATTCTATTAAACTTTTACTCAAGTATGACAATTGGGTACTTTTTCCACCACTGCCCTACTATTCTTGATTTAATCTCGTCTTTATATATACTAAATAATATGTGTGAAATTAATTTGGATTTAGAATGGACCATTATAATGCACCCGTCTCAAAACGGAGGAAACAAACATGTGTTCTCTACACTTAAATAGCAAATGGAGGACTCTTTTCCCGTGGTTTATTTTCATGTGGTTTATTTTCATGTCAGACAGGTAGGCTATACACCTGCTGTAAATATAAGCAATGTGCTTAATATTAGGAAAGTTGAGAAATAAATATAGTAGGCCTAGCCTATAGAAAGAGGATCCCATCAGCTTTCTAAGAGGCCATCACTCTGTATTCTCACGCAATTTCACAGCCTATGGAAATGTTGCACAACATGGGCTCTCACGAAGTTTGATTAGATTTTCAATTACATTTGCATTGATGTCAGAGATTACAGGGACAATAGTGCGCCAAGTACCAGGCAGTTTGATAGGCTACTAATGACCATCAGCAGCATCAGAGCTTGGAGAAAAACGAATTACAGTGACTAAACGGTCACGTGGAATTTGACTGCCATCATGACTCGTGACCGCCGGTGTGGCGGTAATACGGTCACCGCAACAGCCCTATTCAAGAATTAATGGCAATATATCAGAAAAGTTCCCAAAATGTACAAATCGCAGACTGTAGCATTAAAAGTTGCTACGACCAAATGCTTCCAGGGTTAAAGTCAACACCATTTATAAAAAGCAGTACAGGTACTTTAACATCACTGAACACACACAGCCACAACATTTCACCCAGTCAGCAGAAAAGGTCTATTGCACAGTTAACTCCATATAAGCCGTAATGTTGATCACGTTATTTTGGGCTCATCACAGGCACATCACAGAAACATCTCAGACAGAAAACGAGATGACACAAATCAAAGTGAAGAAGCTCTCTCCACCCGGTAGAATGAAGGTAATGTTGACCCTGGCACTACTGGCTCCTGGCCTTAGTAAACCTTGCCTTTTTACTGAGCTGACATCTACAACCATGACAACACCCAACCCAGCATCATCTAAAGCATCTACCCCATTGGCCCAATGTCCGGCGTGCAAGTGTGCTGTGACATGGCCACTGACAGCAGGCTGGACGGTACTTCTACAGGCAATGGGATCACTACAAGAGAGGGTTTTGCAACGCAGATGGAGAATAGTGGCTGGAAAACATCTTCCATTTCACCCTGAGGAGAAGTAGAGTGTGGACATGGAGGACTTGAGGGAAACAGAGTGTTCGCCAAGTACTACTACTCCTCTGTGGGTCCAGGATCCGACGGCTACAAATCAATTTACATTAGCAGATGTCCCAAAGTGCTTATAATGCACATCACTGAATTCACCAATGGGGGAGCATGTCACAGGTTTCCAAAATGCTCCACTTCTGACAGAACTCTAGATAAGCCTAGTGATCTAAACTGCGCTAGAGTTAATGGGGGCGTTCTGGTATAATATTTGCGC
The DNA here is from genome assembly GCF_045791955.1 of Oncorhynchus clarkii lewisi. Taxonomy (NCBI): domain Eukaryota; kingdom Metazoa; phylum Chordata; class Actinopteri; order Salmoniformes; family Salmonidae; genus Oncorhynchus; species Oncorhynchus clarkii. The sequence goes on along the minus strand of NC_092173.1, from coordinate 18,018,628 downwards.
TCTGACAAGCCCTAAATGGTGTGTATGTATGGGGAGTTGATGATTACTTCCTTCCAGTTGGTGTTCACTGGCGTTCCTGGAAAGATGACTACTCTCAAATCTACTAAATATACCTGCTGTCTCTCTCTAAATCACCCAAATCAAACATCATGAGCTTGGAAAGTATTTGGCTAGAGATGAAGACATATAGGATAGGATGTAAGCCATATACAGGTGCCAAAATCAACATAGTGTCTTAATAGGGCGTTGGGCCGCCACGTGCCGCCATAACAGCTTCAACACGTCTTGGCATAGAATTTAGATATTTAAAAAAATTGTAGTGCAACATGGGTAAAATTAATGAGCCAATGAAAAGGTTTCATTTAAAAAAGGTCCAATGCAGCAGCTGTAATATAGTTCCATTCAAAATGGGCAGAAATAGCTTTTTAGCAAAAAACCTTCAAGCAAGAATTTGGCTATGACTGTCTGGGAGTGGTCTGAGTGGGGAGGGGAAAACTGAAAACTAGCTGTTACTGGCAGAGAGGTTTGGAATTCTTTGTTATTGGTCTATTAACTATGGTGACAGCTGGGTGAGGATAGGGGTGAGGGGGGTAAGGAGGACAGCTGGGTGAGGGTAGGAGGTGAGGAGGGTAGGGGGTGAGGAGGACAGCTGGGTGAGGGTAGGAGGTGAGGAGGGTAGGGGGTGAGGAGGACAGCTGGGTGAGGGTAGGAGGTGAGGAGGGTAGGGGGTGAGGAGGACAGCTGGGTGAGGGTAGGGGGTGAGGAGGGTAGGGGGTGAGGAGGACAGCTGGGTGAGGGTAGGGGGTGAGGGGGGTGAGGACAGCTGGGTGAGGGTAGGGGGTGAGGAGGGTGAGGGGTAAGGAGGGGATGAGGGGTTGACAGCCACCTGACACAGCTGTTAGAGGTTGGGTAAATGAATAAAAAAGGCAAGGTAGCAAAAGGAGGAATGGAAGGAGGAAAGAAAGGAAGACTGCTCAGCTAGTAAATCATCAGGTGCAGAAGGGGGGGACGGGGACGATGACTGTTGAAGTGCAGCGGGAGCTAATTCATGGCATTTTAATATGTGCCAATGAAACGGAGGATGGATTTATGTGTTGCTCACTCACTCTCAGGCGATATGGTTCAGTTGTAGGGGAGGGGAGGTAGGACAAGGTAGGGATGTGTGTATCCTTGCGGCAGCCACAGCAAAAACTAGGGTGTTCTTCATCCTGCCTCTTAGCTCAGTGCTGTGTTTTTGCAGTCATTAAAATCAGCCATCAGAGCAAAGCTAACTCCATGTGGTATTGTGATTTATCCTCTAGAAATCTACCTTTCTAGGAGCAAAAACTTTACCGCAAGTGCAGAGATCAATGACTCAGTGAAGAACTAATGTAACGTAACAACTGCATTGTTGAAGGCATCCACACTACTGCATACTGTCACACACTGTCCACAATGCCTCCTAAATCAGAAAGAAACTACTGGGGTTAACCTTCATAACTTTTCAGATAGTACAGTAGTTTCTGTCTTCATAACCTTTCTGAGACAATGGGGGTGAGTGAGATGATCGATGCCAGATTAGAACATCAGATAGCTAATTAAACAGGGGTGATCTGCCCCAGCTCTGCTATGAGGATGTCAGTTTCATTGATGGACTAAATAAGAGATATTGGAGATCGGTTTTTATTTTTGTTTCAAAAGTAACACACGGTCTTGCTACAGCTTCTCATTGGGACTGTGTGTGTGAGAGAGATATGCTACTGAGAACTGACACAGATGGAGGGAAGGAGGGAGAGGAGGGAAGGAGGGAGAGGAGGGAGAAATGGTCCGTGAGGGAGAGAGTGAGGTTGAGGGAATAGCGTGCAAGAGTGAAAAATACTTGACATACACAAATAATGAGGAACACTACTACTAATGCCAGTACCTACAGTAAAGGGTGCGACTGGCTCCATCTCTAATCACTCCTGAGCAGTTCATAGGCAAAGAGGAGGAGCAGCTGCCGCTCCCTCTGGTTCCCCAGGGTTCTCCCCACTCATGCTGATTACATTAGCATATCTGGAGCTAGCATAACGTGCACCAGAACAGCCACAGGAAGTGCAGTGGTCTGAGAGAGCGAGATGAAGGATGAGGCAATATAAAGGGAAAGAAAGCTCCAGTGGGAGACATGAGTATGAGCTTGCGTGTGTGTGAGAGTATAAGTGAGACAGACAGAGAGAGTGAGGGAGAGGGAGCAGACAGAAGAGGATAACAGAGCAGAGTGAGAGAATGGAGGGAGATACAGAAAGAGATAGAAGCGTGGAGGGTAAAATTGAGCGAGGGAGGGAGGGAGGAAGAGAATGGAGAAAGATGGAGAGATATGAGAGGTTGACAGAGAGAGAGGGAGGAAGAGAATGGAGAAAGATGGAGAGATGGGATAGGTTGACAGAGAGAGGGAGAGAATGGAGAAAGATGGGGAGATATGAGAGATGGGATAGGTTGACAGAGAGAGAGGAAGAGAATGGAGAAAGATGGAGATGAGAGATGGGATAGGTTGAGAGAGAGAGAGAGGAAGAGAATGGAGAAAGATGGAGAGAGAGAGGGATAGGTAGCGAGAGAGAGAGAGGGGATAGGTAGCGAGAGAGAGAGGAGAGAGAGAGAGAGAGAGAAAGGAAAAAGATGGAGATATGGGAGATGGGATAGGTTGACGGAGAGAGGGAGGAAGAGAATGGAGAAAGATGGAGAGATATGGGAGATGGGATAGGTTGACGGAGAGAGAGAACGGGAGGGGAAAAGAAACATCTGAGCCGTTTAGCGTCAATACTGCAGACATTCATTCACCAGTGGGAGAGAGAGCATCAATGACATAAAGTGAACAAGAGAGCAGGAAGGAGAATCTCTCATTGCTAGTCTCCACTTTCATTGAAAAACTGAGTGCTGAGTCATTGGCCCGTTGGCCCCCAGCTAGGGCTGTTACTGTGACCATATTATCGCCACACAGGCATCACGAGTCATGACGGCAGTCAAATCACTGTAATTAGGCTTTTCAAATCATCATTAGAATCACATCATGCAGCCTTAGAATGTATAAAATAAAAAAAATAAACACAGTATAGCCCAATGTATGTATCACAACTAAAGTTACATAATTAAGTCTAAATGAAGCATATAGGAGGACCTGTTTCTTTGTTCCACTCAACACAGAATAGCCACCATGTGCACAAAAGATCCTTTCTATTTTATTCAGCTATGTTCATACTATAAAATAATGCCAAGGAATTCTAAGCAAATCGTGTCTGTTAAATGAACTAGTGTAGCCCACAGCCATTTGGCCATTCTTTTCTTCTGAACTAGACTACATTTTCTTCATATCATGCTTCTTTAGACCTGTAAAATAAATAATGAATTTATTGTGAAGGTGTAGGCCATTTTACATGGATTTATTACACTTAAAATGTAGAAGTTCCAAAGGTCTGCATCAGTGGCTTGTAGGCGGTGTGGAGGCCAAGTTATGCTAAATGTGTTTATGTTAGAGGTCAATTACTGTTAGACCATCAGTTATTTGCTTAAGTTATTTTCTTGATCACCGGTTGACAAAGTTTCAAGACCGCCATAGCCCTACCCCCAGCCATCTTGGCTTCTTCTGTCCCCAGCCGCTACGGACTGAGACACATTTAGTGTGGAAATTACCTCAACATTATCCATCCCTGAGAAGGTTACATCCCAATAGAAAAGAGGACTGGATCCTTTGCCTCTTTTCTGTCTCAAACAGCACATCACTAATAGGAACATGTTATGTCTTCAAGCAGTACAGGATTCTGCTGGATGCTAGACTGAAATGGCCAGGGATGGATGATTAACTGGCTGGAAACAGAGAAAAGCAGAGAAAGAAAGCAGGAGGAAAGGAGTAGAGGGAGGGAGGGAGAACAGAGTGAGAAAGCGAAAAATCTGTAAGAGAGCTGCAATCAGCAGAACCACAACCAACATCAGTTCCAGTCACTCTGGACTGATTGGTCCTGCATCATGCTCCTCCTTTCCTCTCATTGAATCATGACCTTCTCTTTACAGACGGAGAGGGAGGGGAAAGGGGAGAGAGAGAAAGCGAGAAAGGAAGAGGCTATGTAATGGAAAGAGCGCATGAGTGAGACTGTTAAGAGCGTGCATGTGTCAGCGAGAGACAAAGACCTAAACAGTACGGCACAACACACTTCCAAGGCCCCAGCCAAACCTGATTAAACAAAATGTACTCCTTAGGGACAACAGACTATCCCTCACTCCTGCCGCCCCCATCCTCCTCCTCCCTGAGAGAGAGGGAACAAGGGAGTAACATAGCAGAGGAGAAAACATGTCACAAGAGTTCCCCTAGTCATTTTGGTACACAGGGATAAGTCCACTCTCCAACTTCACACAGCCAGTCACCTTATATCCAGATCTGATTACAACATGGATGTGTCTTAATAGTTATTACATGTGCTGTCGTCTGATTTTAACAGTTTTATATGCTACAACCTTCAATAAAGGCCTCTGGTGTTTTCAGATCCCCTTCCAATCAATGAGTATCCATATCCTAAACTAGGCTTCTTCACCGTTCACAAATACTAATGATTTCAAATGGGACAGTGGAGAATTGTCAATAATATTTCTCACAGTGACACCAAGCAGGGGTACCAGGAAGTATTTTATGTTCTGTGTGTTTTCATATGGGGCCCATTCATTTAGTCTGTTCGTCAATGAAATATTGTGTTTGTGTCCTTTTGAACTTTTATCCTGCCATAACTGGCTACAAGACTATTGCAGCTCTGTGGGTGTAACATTTGACAATTTAGATACTTTCTGGAAACAAAGCTCATATTATAAAGCAGGATGGGATCCACCCAAATCATTTAGGTTCCTGGATCCTTTCACAGCATTATAAGGCTGCTTTGAGACAATGACTTATCAATGAGACAATGACTTATCGATGACCCAAGCCCAGCTCGGTTAATCCCTACCATTGTGTCGCTGAGTTGTCATAATGCTTCAGCAAATGTACATTATCCCAGGGGCATTGGAAGACAATGTAAGTAACTTAATTTGTCCCTTTAACTGCCCTGAATGCCTCTGCGGATCCTACAGCTATTGTATGCAGTAATCATATGCCTATGAACCAGAGTTATACTGGTAGCACTGAGGCGGTATGCCCTAGTAGGAAGTCCACTGTTTGTAGTGTACCCTGCACTAACACAAATAAACAAGTTAATAAGGTTCATGAAATCAATTATTTGCTAGTATCAGATGATTCATATTCTGACAATCTCTGAAACTCACTTAGATAATACATTTGATGATACAGGGTAGCAATACATAGTTATTAGACCTACAGAAAATACAGAAATTCCAAAAGGTGGAGGTGTGACCGTTTATATTCAGAACCACATTCCTGTAAAGCTTAGATAGGATCTCATTTTAAATACTATTGAAGTAATATGGCTACAGGTTCATCTGGTTCACCTAAAGCCCATTCTGGTGGGAAGTCGCAATAGACCACCAAGTGCTAACAGTCAGTATCTGTGTGAAATGCTTGATAAATGTATGTGATATTGTGGACATTTTACACATGCTTTTATTATAACTCATTTCTGTGTTCCATTCATGTGCTGCTCTAATAACCAATTTCTGTGTTCCATTCATGTGCTGCTCTAATAACCAATTTCTGTGTTCCATTCATGTGCTGCTCTAATAACCAATTTCTGTGTTCATGCAAGTGACTGATTGAACGAATCCTCACTTATCAGTACGCCCAGACCTTGTTTTGAGAACAAAAGGTCTCAGTTTTAAGGTCTCAGCTTAGAGAAAAGAAGTCTTGTGAGGTATTGGTCTGTCACATGAATGAAACAAAACAGTAATGATGATTTATGCTACATCATACAAATATAACTTGTCTGCTGCTGGAAAAACGTACAGTTGAAGTCAGAAGTTTACATACACTTAGGTTGAGGTCATTAAAACTTATTTTTCAACCACTCCACAAATTTCTTGTTAACAAACTATAGTTTTGGCAAGTCGGTTAGGACATCTACTTTCTGCATGACACAAGTCATTTTTCCAACAATTGTTTAGACAGATTGTTTCGCAGAATCACAATTCCAGTGGGTCAGAAGTTTACATACACTAAGTTGACTGTGCATTTAAACAGCTTGGAAAATTCCATAAATTGATGTCATGCTTTAGAAGCTTCTGATAGGCTAATTGACATAATTTGAGTCAATTGGAGGTGTACTTGTGGATGTATTTCAAGGCCTACCATCAAACTCAGTGCCTCTTTGCTTGACATCATGGGAGAATCAAAATAAATCAGTCAAGACCTCAGAAAAAAAAAAATAGTAGACCTCCACAAGTCTGGTTCATCCTTGGGAGCAATTTCCAAATGCCTGAAGGTACCACGTTCATCTGTACAAACAATAGTACACAAGTATAAACACCATGTGACTACGCTGCCATCATACCGCTCAGGAAGGAGACAAGAGTATTTAGTCAGCCACCAATTGTGCAAGTTCTCCCACTTAAAAAGATGAGGCCTGTAATTTTCATCATAGGTACACTTCAACTATGACAGACAAAATGAGAAAAGAAAGTCCAGAAAATCACATTGTAGGATTTTTAATGAATTTATTTGCAAATTATGGTGGAAAATAAGTACTTGGTCACCTACAAACAAGCAAGATTTCTGGCTCTCACAGACCTGTAACAACTTCTTTAAGAGGCTCCTCTGTTCTCCACTCGTTACCTGTATTAATGGCACCTGTTTGAACATGTTATCAGTATAAAAGACACCTGTCCACAACCTCAAACAGTCACACTCCAAACTCCACTATGGCCAAGACCAAAGAGCTGTCAAAGGACACCAGAAACAAAATTGTAGACCTGCACCAGGCTGGGAAGACTGAATCTGCAATAGGTAAGCAGCTTGGTTTGAAGAAATCAACTGTGGGAGCAATTATTAGGAAATGGAAGACATACAAGACCACTGATAATCTCCCTCGGTCTGGGGCTCCATGCAAGATCTCACCCCGTGGGGTCAAAATGATCACAAGAACGGTGAGCAAAAATCCCAGAACAACACGGGGGGACCTAGTGAATGACCTGCAGAGAGCTGGGACCAAAGTAACAAAGCCTACCATCAGTAACACACTACGCCGCCAGGGACTCAAATCCTGCAGTGCCAGACGTGTCCCCTTGCTTAAGCCAGTACATGGCCAGGCCCGTCTGAAGGTTGCTAGAGAGCATTTGGATGATCCAGAAGAAGATTAGGAGAATGTCATATGGTCAGATGAAACCAAAATTGAACTTTTTGGTAAAAACTCAACTCGTCGTGTTTGGAGGACAAAGAATGCTGAGTTGCATCCAAAGAACACCATACCTACTGTGAAGCATGGGGGTAGAAACATCATGCTTTGGGGCTGTTTTTCTGCAAAGGGACCAGGACGACTGATCCGTGAAAAGGAAAGAATGAATGGGGCCATGTATCGTGAGATTTTGAGTGAAAACCTCCTTCCATCAGCAAGGGCATTGAAGATGAAACGTGGTTGGTTCTTTCAGCATGACAATGATCCCAAACACACCGCCCGGGCAACAAAGGAATGGCTTCATAAGAAGCATTTCAAGGTCCTGGAGTGACCTAGCCAGTCTTCAGATCTCAACCCCATAGAAAATCTTTGGAGGGAGTTGAAAGTCCGTGTTGCCCAGCAACAGCCCCAAAACATCACTGCTCTAGAGGAGATCTGCATGGAGGAATGGGCAAAAATACCAGCAACAGTGTGAAAACCTTGTGAAGACTTACAGAAAACGTTTGACCTCTGTCATTGCCAACAGAGGGTATATAACAAAGTATTGAGATAAACTTTTGTTATTGACCAAATACTTATTTTCCACCATAATTTGCAAATAAATTCATAAAAAATCCTACAATGTGATTTTCTGGATTTTTTTCTCTCATTTTGTCTGTCATAGTTGAAGTGTACCTATGATGAAAATTACAGGCGACTCTCATCTTTTTAAGTGGGAGAACTTGCACAATTGGTGGCTGACTAAATACTTTTTTGCCCTACTGTATACACATGAGATGAGTAATGTAAGGTATGTAAACAAAGTGGCATAGTGATACATGTATTACATAAAGATGGCAAGATGCAGTAGATGATATAGAGTACAGTATATACATATGAGATGAGTAATGTAGGGTATGTAAACATATTAAGTGGCATTGTTTAAAGTGGCTAGTGATACATTTTTTACATCAATTTCCATTATTAAAGTGGCTGGAGTTGAGTCAGTATGTTTTCAGCAGCCACTCAACAACATAACAGCCAAACCAGCTTTGCTGGGGCGAGTAATGTTCAGTGGGCTGTTTTCTCAGATGTCTGGAAGTAGCTGGGATCAACCCAGAACGCACGGATCAACCCTTAAAGAGATGGGTGGGGCTAAGGCTTAAGAGGGGGTGAACAATGCTGAATGGGTGTAGACAAAGAGCTCTCCAATAGTAGTACCAAAACATTTAAGGAGAAGTTTCTAAAGTTCCATGCATAACACTTGTATTTTCATCAACATTTATAATGAGTATTTCTGTAAATTGATGTGGCTCTGCAAATTCACTGCATGTTTTGGAACTACTGAACATAACACGCTACTGTAAAATGAGGTTTTTGGATATAAATATGCACTTTATCGAACAAAACATACATGTATTGTGTAACATGAAGTCCTATGAGTGTCGCCTGATGAAGATCATCAAAGGTTAGTGATTCATTTTATCTCCTTGTGCTTTTTGTGACTCTTGTCTTTGGCTGGAAAAATGTCTGGGTTTTTCTGTGACTTGGTGGTGACCTAACATATTCGTTTGTGGAACTTTCGCTCTAAGGAATTCTTGAAATCCCACAATGTGGCTGGAGGCTGGATTAATGAGAATTGTATCTTTAAAATGGTGCCTAATACTTGTATGTTTGAGAAATTTGATTTGTGAGATTTCTGTTGATTTGTATTTGGCACCCTGCAATTTCATTGGCTGTTGGCGAGGGGTTCCTCTAGCGGAACGTGGTTCCCAGACAGGTTAACTTCTTGGTGACAGGGGGGCAGTATTGAGTAGCTTGGATGAATAAGGTGCCCAAAGTAAACTGCCTGCTACTCTGTCCCAGATACTAATATATGCATATTATTAGTAGTATTGGATAGAAAACACTGAAGTTTCTAAAACTGTTTGAATCATGTCTGTGAGTATAACATAACTTATTTGGCAGGCGAAACCCAGAGGACAAACCATTCAGATTTTCTTTTCAGGTCACTCTTTTCAATGGGTTTTCATTGGGAATCCACATTTCTAAAGGGACCTTCTTGCAGTTCCTACCGCTTCCACTGGATGTCAACAGTCTAGAAATTGGTTGAGGTTTTTCCTTTGAGTAATGAAGAAGTAGCACTGTTAAGAACGAGGCTAGATTGAAGAGGACTCTTTGTTAGAGGCGTGTGACCTGAAAGCTAGCTACAGTTTTGTTTTCCTCCTGTATTGAACACAGATCATCCCGTCTTCAATTTGATTCATTATTTACTTTTAAAAAATACCTAAAGTTGTATTGCAAAAGTAGTTTGAAATGTTTTGGCAAAGTTTACAGGTAACTTTTGAGATATTTTGTAGTCACGTTACTCAAGTTGGAACCGGTGTGTATGTGTGTACGTACACACACACACAGGTTCCAACTTGAGTAACGTGACTACAAAATATCTAAAAAAAAACGTATATACTGTACTCTATATAATATATATATATATATATATATATATATATAATACACACAGTGGAGAGAACAAGAATTTGATAACCTGCAAAATCGGCAGTGTTTCCTACTTACAAAGCATGTAGAGGTCTGTATTTTTATCATAGGTAGTACACTTCAACTGTGAGAGACGGAATATAAAACAAAAATCCAGAAAATCACATTGTATGATTTTTAAGTAATTAATTTGCATTTTATTGCATGACATAAGTATTTGATACATCAGAAAAGCAGAACATAATATTTGGTACAGAAACCTTTGTTTGCAATTACAGAGATCATTTGTTTCCTGTAGTTCTTGACCAGGTTTGCACACACTGCAGCAGGGATTTTGGCCCACTCCTCCATAAGACCTTCTCCAGATCCTTCAGGTTTCAGGGCTGTCGCTGGGCAATACAGACTTTCAGCTCCCTCCAAAGATTTCTATTGGGTTCAGGTCTAGAGACTGGCTAGGACACTCCAGGACCTTGAGATGCCTCTTACGGAGCCACTCCTTAGTTGCCCTGGCTGTGTGTTTCATGTCGTTGTCATGCTGGAAGACCCAGCCACGACCCATCTTCAATGTTCTTTTATGAGGGAAGGAGGTTGTTGTCCAAGATCTCGCGATACATGGCCCCATCCATCCTCCCCTCAATACGGTGCAGTCGTCCTGTCCCCTTTACAGAAAAGCATCCCCAAAGAATGATGTTTCCATCTCCATGCTTCCCGGTTGGGATGGTGTTCTTGGGGTTGTACTCATCCTTCTTCCTCCTCCAAACACAGCGAGTGGAGTTTAGACCAAAAAGCTCTATTTTTGTCTCATCAGACCACATGACCTTCTCCCATTCCTCCTCTGGATCATCCAGATGGTCACTGGCAAACTTCAGACGGGCCTGGACATGCGCTGGCTTAAGCAGGGGGACCTTGCGTGCGCTGCAGGATTTTAATCCATGATGGCGTAGTGTGTTACTAATGGTGTTCTATGAGACTGTGGTCCCAGCTCTCTTCAGGTCATTGACCAGGTCCTGCCGTGTAGTTCTGGGCTGATCCCTCACCTTTCTCATGATCATTGATGCCCCACGAGGTGAGATCTTGCATGGAGCCCCAGACCGAGGGTGATTGACCGTCATCTTGAACTTCTTCCATTTTCTAATAATTGCACCAACAGTTGTTGCCTTCTCACCAAGCTGCTTGCCTATTGTCCTGTAGCCCATCCCAGCCTTGTGCAGGTCTACAATTTTATCCCTGATGTCCTTACATAGCTCTCTGGTCTTGGCCATTGTGGAGAGGTTGGAGTCTGTTTTGTTCAAACAGGTGCAGTTAATACAGGTAATGAGTGGAGAACTGGAGGGCTTCTTAAACAAAAACTAACAGGTCTGTGAGATCCGGAATTCTTACTGGTTGGTAGGTTATCAAATACTTATGTCATGCAATAAAATGCAAATGAATTACTTAAAAATCATACAATGTGATTTTCTGGATTTTTGTTTTAGATTCCGTTTTAGATTCAGTCTCTCACAGTTGAAGTGTACCTGTGATAAAAATTAGACCTCTACATGCTTTGTAAGTGGGAAAACCTTCAAAATTGGCAGTGTATCAAATACTTGTTCTCCCCACTGTATATGTAATAATGACAATTACAACAATACTGAATGAACACGTATTTTAACTTATAACACAAATAAAAATCTATTTAGTCTCAAATAAATAATGAAACATGTTCAATTTGGTTTAAATAATGCAAAAACACAGTGTTGGAGAAGAAAGTAAAAGTGCAATATGTGCCATGTAAAAAAGCTAATGTTTAAGTTCCTTGCTCAGAACATGAGAACATATGAAAGCTGGTTGTTCCTTTTAACATGAGTCTTTCATATTCCCAGGTAAGACGTTTTAGGTTGTAGTCATAGGAATTATAGGACTATTTCTATCTATACCATTTGTATTTAATATACTTTTGACTATTGGATGTTCTTATAGGCACTATAGCATTGCCAGCCTAATCTCGGGAGTTGATAGGCTTGAAGTCATAAAAAGCGCTGTGCTTCAAGCATTGCGAAGTGCTGCTGGCAAATGCAGGAAAAGTGCTGTTTGAATGAATGCTTACGAGCCTGCTGCTTCCTACCACCGCTCAGTCAGACTGCCCTATCAAATCATAGACTTAATTATAATATAATAAAACACACAGGAATACGAGCCTTAGGTCATTAATATGGTCAATTTCGAAAACAAAACGTTTATTCTTTCGGTGAAATACGGAACCGTTCAGTATTTTATCAAACGGGTGGCATCAAGTCTAAATATTGCTATTACATTGTACCACCTTCAATGTTATGTCATAATTATGTACAATTCTGGCAAATTAATTACGGTGTTTGTTAGGAAAAAAGGGTCTTCACACAGCTCGCAACGAGCCAGGCGGCCCAAACTGTTTGTTCTGCTCTGCCTCTGCTTGCACCGAACACAAGAGAAGTGACACGATTTCCCTAGTTAATATTGCCTGCTAACATGACTTTCTTTTAACTAAATATGCAGGTTTAAAAATATATACTTGTGTATTGATTTTAAGAACGACATTGATGTTTATGGTTAGGTACACATTGGTGCAACGACAGTGCTTTTTTCACGAATGCGCTTATTAAATCACCCCATTTGGCAAAGTGGGCTATGATTTGATGAGAAATTAACAATCACCGCATTGATTATTTGCAATGCAGGACAAGCTAGTTAAACTAGTAATATCATCAACCAAGTAATTATGTTAAGATTGATTGTTTTTTATAAGATAAGTTTAATGCTAGCTAACAACTTACCTTGGCTCCATGCTACAGGTGGTCAGCCTGCCACGCAGTCTCATGGAGCGCAATGTAAATAAGGCCATAATTGGCGTCCAAAAATGCCGATTTCCGATTGTTATGAAAACTTGAAATCGGCCCTGCCGATCAACCGGTCGACCTCCAATGCATACCCCACAAGACATGCCACCATAGGTCTCTTCACAGTCCCCAAATCCAGGACAAACTATGGCACAGTACTACATAGACACAGTACTACAGAGCCATGACTGCATGGAATTCTATTCCACACCAAGTAACTGATGCAAGCAGTAAAATGTTATTTTTAAAAACACTTTATGGAACAGCAGGGACTGTGAAGCAACACAAACATAGGCATACACACACGATAACATACACACTACAAACACACATGGATTTTGTGTTGTAGATATGTGGTAGTATTTAACGAGGCAAATCAGTTAAGAACCAATTCTTATTTACAATGACGGCCTACCCCGAATGACATTGGGCCAATTGTGCACCACCCTATGAGACTCCCAAATACAGCCGGTTGTGATACAGCCTGGAATCGAACCAGGGTCTGTAGTGACACCTCTTGCACTGTGATGCAGTGTCTTAGACCGCTGCACCACTCGGGAGCAGACATGTATTGTAATGTTTTTAAAATTGTATAACTGCCTTAATTTTGCTGGACCCCAGGACAGTAGCTGCTGCCTTGGGAGCAGCTAATGGGGAGCCATAATAAATACAAACAGTGTATCTGTACACAGGTTAACAATATTGAATTTGGAGTTAGTAATGAATAAAAAATATATACCTCCTGTAGGGACAGTGCTCTTGAAAGGGTTCTTCAAAACACAGCCTCTGCATTTCTGGCCTGGGCATGAGGATTCTGTGTGTGTCCATTTTCATCTGCCAAGGTAAGGTTTACCTCCTGTAAAGCAGTGTACTTAGGGCAAGGAGTTTTTCCTGACCATGGGAAACTGGGCACGCAAACACACACCCTACCTCCCATTTCCACTGGTCTACGCAGCAGAGCTGCAAACCTTGATGGGAAGCATTTCTTCCTTTGGCATCTTGTGTCTCTAAACCGCTATAGGCCATTACCACAGCAGCCAGTAACACATTTCATCCCTTCTTTCCTCCATCCCCCTTTCCTGCCCTCTCTTTAATACAATAGATCTAAGGTAATAGAATCAAGCCCACGAAGCTCCAGCTCGCTCTCCTCTCCTCAGTCATTGGTATAGTAGGGGAAAGTCCTCTCTGTTATCTCCTGTGGTTAACATCATATTGTGCTGCTCCCAGCTTGTCATGTGGTTGAGGCTGTGTACCCATACCGCCACAGCAACTATCACCAAACTTTCCTAGATTGTATTGCATGTCTGAACTGGCATAGATATGACTCAGATTACAGATAGCCTCCTCTCTTAAAAGACAGGTTCTGGGGATTGGTGTAGGACAGGTTTCGAAAACAACCAAGGTCCTCTACAAAAGCATTGCGAGACTGAGAACTAGACCCAGACCAACTCTACGTGCCATCTTTTCTCAATGTAATGAGGGCAATAATAACATAGGCACTATGCAGCTGTGACATTGACAATGGATATCATAAATTATATTGCACATCTATAGCATTTCAAATGCTGCAGTTCTGCCTTTCGTATAATGTTAACCTGAGATTGAAAAATACACATACTGAGCAGCTGTCCCCATGCCCTACTTACTGTCTTGTATTGTTAAATCACATTAAATGTAAACTACAATAGGCTGCTAGTACAGGGTAATGTGTTTGTAGGGGTTTTGTATGGCTTTAATGTTCTGCACCGGCAGTTATTTTCATGGTCCTTCTCTTTCATCCACAGAGGGGGAAATTGACTGCTTCACAAACAGAACCTAAACCTGCATCAGCAGCACCTGAATAAATAAAACCCAGTCAAACAGGTCTTCCACCAGCACAGCGTTTTGGAAGGATTCCTTTGGTACTAAAGTAAACAACACACAGAATGTAATGCTGGTGATATCAATGCTGAGAAGTGGACCCTGCCGTCCAATGCAACTGCTGAGAGATACACAAAAACCATGGGTCCCCTTACACCAACTTCACTATGAAATTACACAGAAGAACACGATATATTCAAAAATATGTGGACACACCTTCAAAATTAGTGGATTCAGCCATTTCAGCCACAACCGTTGCTGACAGGTGTATAAAATCGAGCAAACAGCTATGCAATCTCCATCGACAAACATTGGTTGTAGAATGCCTTACTGAAGAGCTCAGTGACTTTCAACGTGGCACCGTCATAGAATGCCATCTTTCTAACAAGTCAGTTCGTCAAATTTCTGCCAGCTAGAGCTGCCCCGGTCAATTGTAAGTGCTGTTATTGTGAAGTGGAAATGTCTAGGAGCAACAACGGCTCAGTCCGAAGTGGTAGGCCACACAATCTCACAGAACGGGACCCGCCAACTGCTGAAGCACTTCGTCTGACCTCGGTAGTGAGTGTTGCAACCGAGTTCCAAACTGCCTCTGGAAGCAACGTCAGCACAAGAACTGTTTGTCAGGAGCTGCATGAAATGGGTTTCCATGGCCGAGCAGCCGCACACAAGCCTAAGATCACCATGTGCAATGCCAAGCGTCGGCTGGAGTGGTGTAAAACTCACTGCCATTGGACTCTGGAGCAGTGGAAATGCGTTCTCTGGAGTGATGAATCACGCTTCACCATCTTGCAGTCCGACGGACGAATCTGAGTTTTACGGATGCCAGGGGAACACTACCTGCCTGAATGCATAGAGCCAAATGTAAAGTTTGGTGGAGGAGGAATAATAGTCTGAGGCTGTTTTCATGGTTCGCGCTAGGTCACTTAGTTCCAGTGAAGGGAAATCTTAAAGCTACAGCATACAATGACATTCTAGACCAGAAGTCACCAACCGGTCGATCGCGATCGACTTGTTGATCTCCAAGGCATTTCTAGGCGGACGCCAAACAATTCTGCACAAACTCTGCCTTCCCGGTGGGCCTGGAGAGGAAATCCAAGTGCACTATGCCACCGCTGGCCAATCAGATTGCTCAGATGACCGAGTCTGCAGTAACGTAGCAGGCATAAAAGAAAGCTACGGCAAAATTGATACTGTGAGATTTCAAAATGTTTAAAACCATGATTAGAGAGAGACTGCCAACAAATACAGAAAAAAGCTTGTTTTTACGAGTGAGTTATAGTTCGTACTCAGCACTGTCAACTCAGCACTGTCAACACTTATGCGCCTTCTTCCTATTTCCACTCAGCCCTTCAACAAGTAGTGCAGCAGTAATGAATGAGTAGGAAACTATCTATCTATAGGCTTGCGTTGTTATTATTAGTGGCGAGTCTTAATATCGAGGAATATTTCACTTTCTCTGGTCATACGAGTAACAACATGAATTTGTGCACGAGGCAGAAATAATGCGGTGCGACTCGCATTTCACCATCAGCTGGAAGACGGTGTCCCGTTTTGGTCAGTATCAGTGGAGGAAAGGGAGAGTGAAGGGATGTTGAGGGGGGGGACCCTCATTCTCCTCTCTTCCCTCTGCTGCAACTGACCATCAGATGCAGGCACCATCAGCCCAGTAAAATAAAAAGCAAATTATTTAAATGTATGCTCACTCAGCTGTGCCTCACACGTACAATGGATCTATTACCGGTGTGATCATATAGCCTACCTCAATTTTTTAAATCAAATTTAAAAAAATGTCCAAAACAATACATTGGCAGGTAAATTTAAGCAAAGCCAATATGCGGTGATAATATATTGGGCCTATAGCTTACTGCACAAACCTCATTGCTACAGTACTGTTTTTAATTGGTTTATGTTGCATAGGCTTATGTTTTTAAAGTCATGATAAAAACAAATCTGAACAGTAGATCTCGGCATGCATTCTGACTCAGAAAGTGATCTTGACTCAGAAAAGGTTGGTGACCACTGTTCTAGATGATTCTGTACTCCTAACTTTGTGGCAACAGTTTGGGAAACGCCCTTTCACGTTTCAGCATGGCAATGCCCCCGTGCACAAAGCGAGGTCCATACAGAAATGGTTTGTCGAGATCGGTGTGGAAGAACTTGACTGGCCTGCACAGAGCCCTGACCTCAACCCCATTGAACACCTTTGGGATGAATTGGAAAGCCAACTGCAAGCCAGGCCTAATCGCCCAACACCAGCGCCCGACCTCACTAATGTGCAAGGGTGAATGGAAGCAAGTCCCTGCAGCAATGTTCCAACATCTAGTGGAAAGCCTTCCCAGAAGAGTGGAGGCTGTTAAAGAAGGGGGGGACCAACTCCATATTAATGCCAATGATTTTGGAATGAGATGTTCGACGAGCATGTGTCCACATACTTTTGGTCATGTACTGTACTTGAATGAGCACATTCAGTGCAGTGACTGGAAAAATACCATTCAGCTGTCATGTGCCCTGGGGGTATCATAGGCACCCCCACCCCATTTCATTTCAAGGGGCTTTATTGGCATGGGGAACATATGTTAACATTGCCAAAGAAAGTGAAGTAGATAATACACAAAAGTGAAAAACTAAAATGACACTAACGGAAGTTCCTCTCTCGCCACAGTTTAATGACAGGTCGTAAATTCCTTTGGACATGCAGTGTGTAGAGCGAGAGAACAAATAACTAGACTTGGCCAAACTCCTAATCCCCAAAATGAGAGAATGAAACATCTGTACTTCTGGGAATCGTCCGTGGACACAAAGGACAGTTATGACGAGTATGTTTCATTTGGTGATCTCGTGATCTCAAGGACAGGAAACACACATAACAGTATCTCTTAATGTGTACATTTCCCAGCTGTCAGGTTTACATCTAAATATTGTGAAAAGTATGTGATTAAACATGAAGTCATTTGTGAAAAGATGTAATGTGATGTTAACCTTCTAAAATGAGAAAAAAATGTGTTTTCATATAAAGGTAACCAAGTCAGTAACCACACCCACGAGAGCATAGACATTACGTCGGCGTCATGGACCGGCCCTTTTCTCTGAAGTGTATAAAACCACCCGTGACAAAATGTACATTTCATGCCAAAGGGACCCACGGTAAGCCGGACGTCTCGAATTGTTAAGATCACGCAAACTCCGGTGTTAGCTAAGGTTGCAAATGGTTGAATTTCTAAGACTAGAAAACATGCAGCGGATGCGACATGTTGAAATAGTTGGCACTACAACTCTACCAAAGGACAAGACCATACCACGTGGAATATTGGCTACATGGCTGGAAATGGTTCAACTCAGACTATCGATCACTACAGAATAAGAGAAAATCTTAGACATAATTACTAGTCTGCAGCTAGAAATTACTTAAGTCTAGAATGCGAATACCGACAACTGCGGAAGCATCTATCTATGAGAATATTTCCGAATGGTACCAACTACAACCACGAAAGACATCGTGACTTCTGGGAAAGTGAACCAGAGACTCTGATGAACCCTACAGGACGATCAAGGATTCCAAGACAAACATATACATTTCAATTATTCAGGAATGAGCGGCCGTTCATGTGCAATGGATTAGCATTTCAATTAATAGGTTATTCTGTTTGTCGTGAATCCATTTGGTCTTTCCCGCTCTCTCAGTCCCCACCCCTTTCCTTTGTCATCCAAGACGTCATATCGGCTTAGCCCACTAGGGACTTTTCTATCATTGTTAGTAACCATTATCTACTGTTGGTTTGTTATGCATTTCTGTGATTATTTAGTTAGTAAATAAATAATTAAGCCAATTTGTATATTGCTGATAATGTAAACTAGGGTTCATGCAGATAACCAATAATTTTACGACGTTCAGATGAGAATGAGAAGGTAAAGAATAATTAATGACTGAAATGTAAGAGATCTTTAGATCGCTAAGAGTTCATTCGGAAGATGGAACTCCTTAAATAAACATCTCCGTGGTGCCCCAGGTTATTAATGAGTTAATTGTTGCGTGATTTAATTCAATCACGTAATCAATTAAACATTAGGTAATCGATTTGATAAAATAGCACGTCATTAATGAGTCACAGGCACGACAGCCATTTTGTGACAGAACAGTCAGACGGTTTCTTCTAATGAATGGAGGTTTGGGGTGTATCTGGAGAAACTGCTATTTGGGGGCCAATTCTTTAGTGTAGCCATGGTTTGCAATGTCTCCCTCCTGACACTGGCCATGACACATGTAACGCTGTAGTTAATTGTAGGTCTCTGTCTTTACACCATGCTGATACCCTGTGTGAGGTTGAATGGGCTGTCTCTAACACCTCTGCGCGCCACACGCCAACACAGAGGTAAACAAAGAATTAACCCTTGAAAATTAGCGCGCCATGCCAGTCCATTCAAGTTGAGGTAAATGATAAAATTACAGTTCTATTGCTGTGTTGCACTGTGTGGCGTTTATGGTCTGATTGAACGAGAACAACCTTACTGAACTCAAATGTATAGTTGTGCTATGACTGAGTGTGTGGTGGAGTTTGACCTTTAGGAGTTATCGCCTTGATATTTTAATAGAAGAATAATACAGGAATTTTTTATTTTATTTATGAATTATTAGGACTAAATTACCCTTTACCTTAAATCTATTTTTTTCTCTTACATTTCATTTAAACAGATCATTAACTTAAGCAGCCAAGTTGCTGTCTACGGGGAAAAAAATAGCCAGAAATGCCAGTGAATCAAGATGACACACGCTGATTTATACACCAAAACATCCTTACCCCGAGCTCTATCTTTAAAATGAAAAACTCAAACAGCTTCTCATCTGTCTTGTTAGGGGAAGAAGTGTTTAAGCAGTGCTTAGCAAGCAAACAGCAAGAGCAGGGAGATCATTTTAGAGTTATTCAAAATGCCTAACTGGGCCCATCAACATGAGTTATCCCAGCACTGTGCTGCTCGGCAGACTGCTATTGGTCTGGTTACTGGGAAGTAGCAGCTCTTCTGAGAACTGATACAGCTATGATAACTGCTCTGGGAACAGCAAAGACACTGTACTTGGAATTACCAGAAGCAAAAAGCCAACTTGCTTGTAAGAATTTCAGAAAAAGCTTGACAGAATAATTGTGAGATGACAGTATGGGTACTTGGAGAATATTGCAAGATGAAACTGCGAAGTAATCTGGTCATTTAGAGTCACAAAAAGTCAGGAGCGGTGTGTGTGTGTTCGTTCTTACTTTCTCAGGTGTTCATGCTCCTTCAGAAACAGTTCTGTTCTTCTGTTGTTTACTCCTGAACCACTCTTGTATGTCCTGTTGGACAGAAAGAGAGAATGGGTTTAATTAATATGACACACAAACTACTCAAGATGACATCACTGCTATGACCATATTAAATATTTACTGAGACATGTTTCCTGATTAATCTAAGGTATTACCAAATTCAGCCACGATTGTATCAAACACAACATCTATGGGTTCATCAATGTGACCATTTAAAACAAGGTTTGTCTATGCAGCTAGTCCAAGCAGACGGGCACAGTTGGTAAATGAACTCCTCCATGTATAATAGGAGGCCAGACATGATGAGGTGGTTTAAAGAGCCAGCTATAGGACTGCAGTAGATGTACAGCTCTTTTAAAGCAGCCTGGCCTGAATGGAAAACACTGAGGATGGTTTCTCCTGCTGTCAACATCACCATGTAAAATTAACTCACTGACTAAGAAGTCACTCTGGATAAGAGTGTCTTAGTCAGTTTAACTCTACCTACAAGTACATATTACCTCAACTAACCGGTGGCCCCGTACATTGTTCCGGTACCCCATGTATATAGCCTCACTTGTTATGTTACTGCCTTTATAATTATTTGTTACTTTTATTTTCTATTTTTTACTAAACACTTATTTGTCCAAAAAAAATCATCATAATAATCTTGAAACTTCTTAAAGCATTGTTGGTTAGGGGCTTGTAAGTAAGCATTTCACTGTAAGGTCTTCCTTCACCTGTTGTATTAGGCAAATGTGACCAATAAGATATTTGATTTGTGAAATGTACACATTTTTTGTCGCAGTGGGGATGGTGACAGGTCGCTACTGTGCTGGCCAGGGGCCTCATGATATTATCCCAACACCGAGGTGCCGATACAATATGTATTAATATGTATTTGATAGTGCGATTTTATTACGATGGAGACAAGAGAGCGTGAGAAAATGAGTTTTAAATCAGTGATGGAAATAAAAGTGCTGAAGACATGCTGGCTTACTATTTTAAAAGAAGGATGGAGAACAAGCTATAAGATGAAAAATACTGGCGTTTTGCGCAGGTACAGCAGACTAGCGCTAGCTGACGCTAACCAGCTATACTTGGAAACAAGTCGATACTTGGAGTCAAAGTATTGTTATATCATCCAAAATAATATTGCGATATGCAACTAGCAATTTATTTTCGCCATCACTGGTGCTGGCCCGGAGTGCTGCTCCATAGCTTAGTGTGTGTGTGTTGGCCAGGGTGATCTGTTGACCCTGCTAGGGCCATATAGTTGTGGGAGAAGTACAATAAATGGATGACGAGGTAGTAATGGAGCTGTCCACATCTCAGAGGGATTGGCTGGTCATTCCTACAGTAACAGTGTTAGAAGGCTTGCTGGTCATTGTGCTAACGCTAGTTAGCATTGGCTCGCAAAACTACCTCCAACTTCCTTCAAACTGGACACAGAGACATAAAAATGATATCCACCAGTTCATCCGACTCTGGGGAAGTAGATACCAAATTCAGAAGAATCCTTTAAAGATGGTTGGAGCCATGTGTGTGTGTGGTATGGTTGTAAACAGAAAGAGCCCTGATCTTGACTGCTTACTTAAGCAGCCACACACACCCAGTCAGGTATGCAGAAGATCTACTGCCACCTGGTGGGCAACAGGGGAATGTGTGCTACACAAGAAAGACACCACTCAGCCCCACATGCTTCAGGGTTTCTAGAACCATTTCAATAATGGTTAATTAAGTTTGAGCTGAAATAAATAAATAAATATTTATTTCCGCACCTTGGAGGTTTGTGGTATATGGCCAATATACCACGGCTAATGTGTCGTTGTCGCATTGCGTCATGCCTAGAAACAGCCATTAGCCATGTAGGCTACATGGTGAACAGTATAGACTTAAGCAATAAGGCCACACAAATATACCACACATCCTCGGGCCTTATTGCTTAAGTCTATACTGTTCACCATGTAGCCTACACAACGGCACACTGTTGATTAGGCCACTCACAGAGAAACCCGTCGACAGCTCCTTAGCGCTACTCTCAATTCCCACTGCAGCGGGTGCTATAGGAAGTGGCTGCTGGACTAGCTACAGGCTGTAAGCCCATAAGCACTTTATTGATGCTCTCCTTCCTCTCCACTGACCTGGGGAAAGGAGAGGCAGCCATTGTTTGAATACTAGATCCAGGAGGGGATGAATGCATAGAATCAGAATACTAATAGTAATTGAATAAGATCTCTATGATCAAATGTCTCTGCTGTAAACAAGAAGCTTGACTTTGACATCTAGCCACTTACATAGCAAGTTAGAAAACCGAATGCATAGCTGGAGCCCTGAGCTAGATATAATTTGACATCTTAGATTTCTTATAGTTATAATTAACTTTGTTATAATCCTACCATCGGTATACGGTATATCGCCCAAGCCTACTAGAGGGGGAAGATCCAAGGTGGATAATGTGTTGTCATGTTGGCAGGGATCTTTTAAATATACTTATAGGGGGATTTGGCATTGTCTGGTTACAGGAAGTAATACATCACTTAAGAAATAATGCAAACCGTATTGATAAGAGTACGCATGATTGCATGGTGAACTTATAAAACAGCGCAACATACTATATTGATTCAAAGAAGCCCAACAACATTACAGTGGAGTTTGACATAAGCTAAGTAACTAGGATGGCCACCAAACAAACAGTTGCAAGCTGCCACAATATTGATTGACATAACATTAATTGATATATGGGAAGTCTCATAGGACACCATTGAATGACACGAGGCTGAAAATGTGCCAGATCGGGTTGCCAAGATGACTTACTAATACAGTCCAAGGTCTGTATGAAGCTTGAACATACTGTACAGTAAATGGGTAGGAAGAACAAGAGGATACAACAGTTATTGTACTAGAACAGATGGCAAATTATTTTTAGTCAAGTTAGCCAAGCAGCAAAGAAGAAGACAAAATGACTATAGGTCTATTTTATAACGACTGTATAGTATCATGTATTGCTGTATCAGAAAAACTGAAATGGCCTTAGAACTTGTGGAACTTGACAAAATGGACAACTGTTACAGAATAGTGGCGAAGCCTCCCTGTGGTGCCCTGACAGACTACCACCTCTCCCTCTACATTCCATCACTTTCTCCCTCAGATTCGCCATTTCTCTGAGTTTCATGGAAATGGAAACTGAGTCTCGACATCTGCATGACTGGCTGTGTCTCTCAACTCAATGCTTGATAGTACAAGACAATAGGGGTTATTGTTAGCTTAGTGCTGATGTATTGATAATGAGCACTGTCGTTAGCTTCAGTAGCTTGGCTATTAGTGTGTTAGTTCAGCCTTAGTACGCCACAAGATTCAAGCACGTGGGCTTTGAAAGCACTACAACACCAGTCTAAATCCTTGAGGAGCAGCATGTACAGCGCCTTCGGAAAGCATTCAGAACCCTTGACTTTCTGCATTTTGTTACGTTACAGCCTTATACTAAGGTTGTGTTACACTAAAATGTATTAAATTAAAAGTCCTCCGCAATTAACACACAATACCCCATGACAGAGCAAAAACAGGTTTAGAAAAGGTTTGCAAATGTATTGAAAATAAAAAAACAGAAATACCTTATTTACATAAGTATTCAGAACCTTTGCTATAGACTCTAAATTTAGCTCAGGTGCATCCTGTTTCCATTGATCATCCTTGAGCTGTTTCTACAACTTGATTGGAGTCCACCTGTGGTAAATTCAGTGGATTGGACATGATTTAGAAAGGCACACACAGCTGTCTATATAAAAGGTCCCAGAGTTGACAGTGCATGTCAGAGAAAAAATCAAGCCATGAAGTCAAAGGAATTGTTCGCAGAGGTTGTGTGTAGATTGCGGGTATTTTTTAATTTATTTTTAGAATAAGGCTGTAACCTTAAATGTGGAATAAGTCAAGGGGTCTGAATACTTTCTGGAGGCACTCTTTGTAGTATCTCATTTCCCAATGTGTATGTTAATGCTTACAGTACATCATACACCATGTAGGCTACATGGATCAGAATGCATACAATAATAAAAATGCTCCTTTGGGGACTTTAGTGATGACTAAGACAGGATAGGAATACCACTAAAACAAAGCTCACATTCCCATCACATTGTGTGGGTGGGCAGTAATGTTCTTTTATCAAGCAGAACAATTATAAATTCAGTCCACAGCCAACAGAACAGTGAAAGGTTCATTCCCAGGCACCATGAGGTTTGGTTTATTGTGGAGCACAAGGAGAACACACATGACTGTATGGAACAACAGAGAGCACTGATGCATAAGGCTATATGCTTATATAAAGGAGGGGGTGTGTGTGCTCAATAGGAATCCTGCAGTGATCTTGTGGTGCGGCCTGATGCATCTTATATAGATCAATAAGCCATTAGAACACAGACAATAGTCATGGTCTGGTTGCCTAGCCCTCATTTAAATCTCCTCATTCACTACCAAACCAATCAGTGGAGCACTGAGCACCTTCTCTCTCATTGGAGGCCCATGGGTGTAGGCTGGGTGGTAAACCATAAAAATAAAAAACTGTATTCATTCAAGGACCGGTTTAGATTTTTACTTTACCTTCTATTAAATAACTGCAATTGAATCCAAAAACAGTCAAAGGGGAGAATAATTATTCTCATAAAGGAAACCTGATGAAATACAGGCAAAAAGTGACAGCGACAACAAATTCGCACAGGAAATGACAAAATGTAGGAAAATGTAGTAAGTGAATGCTGGAATTCAACAAATAACTATGGAAATGGGAACCATTGGTCGAGTACCAGAGGTTACAATAGAGGATTTTCATTCCTATGCAATGTTCTACAAATAGGACTATTATTTTTTTTTTTTAATGTTTTACACAAATATTGAACCTTTATTTAACTAGGCAAGTCAGTTAAGAACAAATTTGTATTTACAATGACGGCCTACATTTTAACAGTGGGTTAACTGCCTTCTGTGAATGACAGAGTTTTACCTTGTCAGCTCGGTGACTCGATCTAGCAACCTTTCGGTTACTGGTCCAACGCTCTAACCACTTAGCTACGTGCCGACTACTTCACTGTCAGTTTTGTATTCCTATTATTTTTGGTTGAAGTTTATTTGAACAGTATAAAGCAATCAGAATGGAGAAAGTTCATTAAAACTACTAAGAATAAATTTGTTGCCATGCACTACCGCTAAGCCTATTTAGAACTTTTTTTAATCAGAAACATCAAATACCATCAAAAATGTGAAAACTACAGTAATATGATAATTTGTATGCATGGGTATGAGGTAAGTGAGGTAGCTACGTACATGGGTTGGGGTAAAGTGACTAGGCAACAGGATAGATTGACAGTAGCAGCAGCGTATGTGGTGAGTGTGAAAGTGCCTATAAAGAAAGTTTCAATGCAGCGTTTTACCCTTTCATTGTATATGCCTTCGTCACCCTGCCCGAAGTGGATGAACTGTCACTACAACATTTTTTATTTAACTTCAACATCTAAACAGCGTACAGGACTGGTATTTTATTTTCACTGTTACATGATCAGGGATTTGAGACGCACATGAGGGTGTGTTCTTACATAGAGAACCATAATATTCAATATAATCATATGTTTTATCAAATCGCCCTTTTCAGTTGAAATAGTCGAACCCAATCTGTTGTTTCAAGTCAGTACTTGTTTCAAGTCAGTACAACGTTTTATGGTAAGACAGGATCTATGGAGGGATGGCTGGCTGGAGGGAGAGATACTCACTCAATGTCTTTCCGGACAGACCCCAGCAAATCTTCTCTCTCCCGGATGGCAAGGAAGTTGGCTTTGGTTTTGTGGGATTCGTGAGTGTAGTCCTAGGGTACAGCAACAAAAAAAACAGGAGTTAATTAAGGGAATGAAAAACCATTAAACATGGATGTGAAAATGATGCATGCAGAGCTCAAGATAGGACTAAGTTCTGAGAGAGGAATAGGCGAGAGAGATGGGGAGTGAAACAAAGAAAGAGCGAGAGAGAGGGAGGGATAAAGAGAAAAAAATTGAAAGTAAGAGAAGACAGACGGACCTGCAGAATGTCTCTGTGTCTCTGGAGCGTGTGCATCAGGGCTGCGTTGAGGGACGTCACCCCTGGGGTGCTGGTGTACTCCGCCATCTTGTCGTTCACACCCGTGAGCTAAGAGACACAGCACCGTCAGTACACATACACACAACAATGCTGAATACTACTTGAGGACCAAAATCCATTCTGAAATGTCATAACCTGCATACAATGATAATTACTTGCTGGGAAGTCTTACTTTGGCCAGCAGCTGTTCAATCTCCACAGACATGGTCTCAAACATTCTATCCTGTGTCGAGTTGTTGAGGAGGGGAGTAGTATCCGAGTTGCTATAGGGCAGAAAGGAAGAAAAGGAGGGAGAGAAAGACCATTAGGACTAGCAACATGTGAGCTTGGTGGAGGTACTGTATCACCATATTTGTAACACCTATCAGTTATTTTAGATCCATAAACACCAAGAAAAAGCACGTTTAAAGGAGAATCTCCATTGAAAGTACTTTTTAGTCCAGAAGGCTTAATCTCGGTTCTGGGAAACTGTCCCCAAAGTTGTAGTTGTAGTGGCAGGCCTCATGTGTAATGTAGGACCTAGGCCATAGGGGAAGGTGTTAGGGATAAAAAAGGAACGGGTCTTAGTCTTACCTGTCTCCTCGACGGCCATCTCTGGAGCTGCTGTAGCTAGTACACAGTTTACTGAAGGACACCAGCTTCAGATCCAGCTCATTCTCCAGCTGCCTGGCCTGCTTTCGCAAATCTGGGATGTGCAACATACATAAACACACACCGTTTGGAATTGAGAAACATGGTTGGCGTCAACAGCAACGTACGTCTACAGAAAGATTGTAATCCAAATAGCTGAAATCAGTCATTAAATCAGATGTCTTGCTGTCTTTCTCGTATCGAAAGTTAACGAACTTTAACATACATTCAGATGTTTATCTATATAATAGTGGTAGGTAGCTACGGTTCGCTAAGTGGAGACAAAAAACAACCAGGCAGCACTCTAATCACCCTGCTGCTGTTGACAATACAACTTTGCTGGCTAACCAACTACTTTAGTTAGCTAGCACAAAAACAACTTTGCTTAGGTTGGCTTATCATTTAGCTAAATAACTACTGTTAGCTAGCGAGGTGAAACTGAAATCACATAGCTAGTTAATCAACTCGACAGCAACCTAGCTAGTATACTAACTATTGTATACAACTAATCTAAAATAGCTAGCTACAACCTAAAGTATGCATAGCTATGTGAAACTAGCTGGCTATGCTAACAAACATTAGCTAGCTAGCTGACGAAGTTAACATTACATCGGTGAACGTTTCACTTGCTAGCAAAAGCTTGTTTTGCTAGCTAGCTAACTGAGCTCTTAGACAGGCCACCCAACCCAACAGCGTGACGATTTGCTCCAAATTTGACAACACTTTTGGCCTGTAAACCCCGTTATAATTTACCAAACATCGTTGTAAATGTATCCAATGGCTCTGTCTGATCGCACCCTAGTTGTGCCAGTTTGCCACCTCACCTTCCCAGTAGTTGCTGCTTCCTCCTGCCATTTTTGTCCAACGTCATCAGCTGACGCACGGCCCACGGACTGTACTTGAAAACTCCTACAACTGTACACTACAACAGCGCCTCCCCGCGCTGTTAACTAGTCATGTGCAGCTTCCATTGACAAACTGGTCAGAACCTTGGGAACAAAAAAAGCAGTGTATGTATAGCCTCAAACAGAGGAAAGAGGAATGATTTTATGAGAAAGACAGCTACAGACCACACCTGCCAGCAGAAGAGAATGTTGCCGTTATAGACTTCTTTTCATAAGCTGTGTCGACAGAAGCAATGAGGAATGTTGTGAAACTGGTCCTATTCTTGCTCTACATTCTTCCCCTCCCCATAGAAATAAAATGGTAAATGCTAGTAGTCTGCAACACAAACAACTGCATTGACATCTCAAAATCCAGCCTATTAAACTGACTTAAACAAAATCTGCAGTAACACATTTTTAACCTTTCACAGCAGCCACCATGCAAATTGTCTTCATTCAAAACATTAATTCATTGGCTGTCCACTAGTGGCAATAGTGGGTCAATAGAAGATGCTAAAATGTAGAATCTGCATTAACATTTTTGCTGCAATGTTGCTGCTGAATGACATCTCTGAGAAGAGATTAGTGTAGAGTCAAACCAATACAACGAATTAGGACATAAAACCATATTGAAAGAAAAGTATTTATTTCATCAATGTGTCTTGAAGAATGTTCATGTCAACATGGTCTGTCATATGGGGCTCCCGAGTGGCGCAGCGGTTTAAGGCAATGCAACTCAGGGCTTCCCTACAGACCCTGGTTCGATTCCAGGCTGTATCACAACCGGCCATGACTGAGAGTCCCATAGGGTAGCGCACAATTGGCCCAGCGTCGTCCAGGTTATTGTTTGGCCGGAGTTGGCCGCCATTGTAAATAAGAATTTGTTCTTAACTGACTTGCCTAGTAAAATAAAAGGTTAAAATAAAAATAATCACCACAAACAAAGTAACAGGTTGGTTTGTTATGAAATGTGTGTTGTATTGTCAGGGTTAACTTGAATTGCACTTATTTTTCTCACTCAAATACACTTGGCAACAGTTCATTATCTACAATCAATTCAGTTTCATATAAAAAGAAACAAAAATAACCATTTATATCAAAACACCAACATCCATTCAGAAAACACACGCTCTCCAGCTTTCTCTCTCACACACACACAGAAAGTAAAACAAAAATAACTTAATTTCTCCCCCTCCCCTAAGATTAGCTGGCTTCGCTACAATATTGATTATGTGCAACAGAGATGTAAGCTAGGAGTCAGTCACTCCTGTAGACTGGTGGTCCTCCTCCCTGGTCCTGAATAATGAGTACATGGTGTACAGGGTTTTGTTCCAGCCCAGCACTAACACACCTGATTCAACTAACCAGTTACTCAATAAGACATTGATGAGAGTAGAATTGGGAGGGTCAGTGTTGGCCTGGAACAAGTCTGCACACCTCATACTCCTCATGACCAGGGTTGGTGACCACTGTTGTAGAGGAAGATGCCCTCCTCTCTAAACAGTCCTGCCACTGCTGGATGGTTCTAGAGCAGACATGTTGCACCTTTTCAGTAATGTAGGGCTGCCATCTACCATAAGGATTTGATAGAATTGTATTATATCAGATGTACAAATAAATCATGAATGAATGCATGAAAAAATTTTTACAGCAAAAAGAGAAATAAAAGTAAATTACAACTAAATATACATCTATGTTGCTGCTGATTATTAAAGCATGGGTAAGTAATTAGCCATCTTAAAAGGTCATTTTAAGATATGAAACATTTTAAACAAGCTGGTCTGTGAGTAGAAAGAAAAAAAGCATACATATTCTTTAAAAAACTGTTTTTTTTTTAAAAGAAAACCATCCATTTGTAATCTACAGTATTTGCATCTATTTCAAAGTGCTTTCCCTGAACAATTAAATGGGGAATCATGTATTTGTATTTAACATACAGTGCTTGTAGTACAATGCATAGAGGGCCTTGTGCTGTATGTCCAAGAGGGCACATGAATAAGCAGAGGGCAATAGAAGTGAAAACACATGCAGCCTGTGAACCCAGGCCCATTGCAAGGCTTCTGCTCTGAGAGTGCATCATTTAAAATACTCAAGAATCCTGGATGACTATTAGGTCTTCCATAGCACCCGAGTATCTGATGGATCACAGATTATAATCTGTACTAGGCCATAATCTGGAGAGATTCTAATATATTTACTATGCTTCTAGTACCCACACCACCACGCTTCTGTACTATAGCCCTACAAGAGAGTGGGGTGTCTAACTCTACAGCATCCAAGGCACTGTGTTTGATGCTCCCTCTGAAAGATTGGCTAACTAGACTGGGACAACATTGACAAAAACCATGAGAAACTTCCATTTCTTGAATCATTTCAAATTACTGTAGTTAGTGTATTCCTTGGTACTAGTTCAAAGTATAAGTATCAAATACATATGGACAGGTTGATGAGTGGTTAGCTGCATGTGTGTGTTGCGTGCATGAAAGAAAAAAAAAAGGTTTCCCAGCTCCACTAGGCCTTTAGTGTGCATCCATGAACAGAGCCAAGCAGGTGCTGATTTGGACGAGTCATCTTGGACACCAGCCATAGAGGACAGTTGTAGACTCTGAAACACCTCTCTCTGGTGGGCTGGAGGACAGGCAAATAGGACCTGGGGAATCTTATAGGAAAGGACAAGAACAAGCCCTCCCTGCTCCACCTCTTCCTCCCTTTCCCTCCAGTAAAGCAGAGCCACAGAGCACAATACCAGCCAACTCAACAGTCACAGGGATGGGCAGTAGAGCAATTCAACAGTAACAGAGTGATGCTGAGACTAAAGATTTCTCATGTTTAAAATGTATGTCAAACAAAAACCTCTATCCTCAACTCTATCCACTCTAACTATTACAATTTCCACTGAACATTTTACAAAAACACATTGACATGAAGAACAGTGCAGATGCAAATTTTGGTAACAGAATGACGGCACCAACTGCACAAACCATCATTCTGTTACTAAACTTTGCATCAGCATTGTTCTTCAAGTAAATGTGTTTTTGTAAAATGTTCTATGAAAATTGTTAAAAGTAGTGCATAAGAGTTTTATGGTGTCCAACTTCGCAATCATTGGTTTTTGTTTTAAAGTGAAAAATCTGAGTCTCAGCATCACTCTGTTAATGTGGAATTGCCCAGTACTAACAGGATCGTATTCATTAGGGCACACCGTAGCAAAATGTTTTTGAACAACAGATAGCAAAAACAAGCGTTTCTTGTTGTCCCTTCCCTGTTTCCGTCTGTTTGCTGCCTAACGAATACGAACCAGGTTGGCCGTGTATGTATGTGGGATCTCAGAGTTTGTCGGCGTTGGTGTAGAGTGCATCTTCATCACTCTCACTCTCATCCTGGAACTCATTGGAGAGCAGGGATTTCTTGGAGCCCATGGACGTGAGGCGTATCTCATCCTCGTAATCGTCACGGTGCTGCCGCAGCCGGTGGAAACCATCCTTTTGCTGGTTGGACTTAGCAGAACACACGCACCAGATGATACAGGCTGTCACCACCAGGGCCGTCATGGAGGCCGCTGTAGGGAAGGAGAGACGAGCATGAGGTTATTTGGAAACTATTCAGACCCCGTGACTTTTCCCACATTGTTACGTTACAGCCTTATTCTAAAATTATTATTATTATTTTTTAATCCCCCTCAATCAATCTACACACAATACCCCAAAATGACAAAACAAAAATATGTATCAGGGGGGAAAAAAATATATTACATTTACATAACTATTCAGACACTTTACTCAGTACTTTGTTGAATCATCTTTGGCAGAGATTACAGCCTCAATCTTCTTGGGTATGATGCTACAAGCTTGGCACACCTCTCAAGCTCTGTTAGGTTGGATGGGGAGCGTCGCTGTACAACTATTTTCAGGTCTCTCCAGAGATGTTGATCAGGTACAAGTCCGGGCCACTCAAGGACATTCAAAGACGTGTCCTGTAGCCACTCTGGTGCGTTGCCTTGGCTGTGTGCTTAGGGTTGTTGTCCTATTGGAAGGTGAACCTTCGCCACCGCATGATGCTGCCACCACCATGCTTCACCGTAGGGATGGTGCCTGGTTTCCTCCAGACATGACGCTTGGCATTCAGGCCAAAGAGTTCAATCTTGGCATCATCAGAACAGAGAATCTCGTTGCTCGTGGTCTGAGAGTCTTTAGGTGCCTTTGGTAAACTCCAAACATGCGGTCATGTGCCTTTTACTGAGGAGTGGCTTCTGTCTGGCCATTCTACCATAAAGGCCTAATTGGTGGAGTGCTCCAGAGATGGTTGTCCTTTTGGAAGATTCTCCCATCTCCACAGAGGAACTCTGTCAGAGTGACCATCGGGTTCTTGGTCACCTCCCTGACCAAGGCCCTTCTCCCTGATTGCTCAGTTTGGCCGGGCGACCAGCTCTAGGAAGAGTCTTGTTGGTTCAAAACGTCTTCCATTTAAGAATGATGGAGGCCACTGTGTTCTTGGGGGCATTTAATGCTGTGACATTTAATGCTGCAGAAATGTTGGGGTACCCTTCCTGAGATCTGTACCTGGACACAATCCTGTCTCGGAGCTCTACGGCCAATTCCTTTGGCCTCAAGGCTTAGTTTATGCTCTGACATGCACTGTCAACTGTGGGAACTTATATATACACACAGGTATGTGCCTTTCCAAATCATGTCCAATCAATTTAATTTACTACCAGGTCGACTCCAATCAAGTTGTAGAAACATCTCAAGGATGATCAATGGAAACAGGATGCATCGGAGGTCAAGTTTGAATACTCATGACAGTGAGTATGACAGCCCACTTGGAGTTTGCCAAAAGGCACCCAAAGGACTCTCAGACCATGGCACAAAACAAACGTGTCCTAAAAACCTACAGCATTTAACTTATTCACCTTGTTATACTCCCTACAATAGTCCCCGGGCCGACTAGGTGAAAAATCTGTGGATGTGCCCTTGAGAAAAGTACTTTACCCTAATTGCTCCTATAATAACAGCGTCTGCTAAATGACAAAAATGTTTTTTTAAAATGTAATTGTCTGCAATCATCTGGCAACATTACATAAAAGGTAACATCTCCACGAAACCCATTTCTCCTCATGCTTACCTGCAGTAGCCACAACAAACTCCCGGGGCAGGCCAAAAATGCGGTTGTCCATGTCAAACTCAATGATGATGGAGCTGGCGGCTTCATATGACGACACAACCACCTCCTGCCGTTGTTGCTGGTAGCCATCAGCCACAGCCTCTATGTTGTGGTTTCCTGGTGCCAGAAGAGCATGGAAGTAGCCTCCCTCTGCAGTGAACACTCTCACACCCCCGTTCAACACGATCATGGCCCCCACAATGGGCTTCCCACTCTTATCCTTTACCACGCCACGCACACCTTTATGGACCTGGGAGATAGACAAAATACAGATTGAATGTAAAGTACACAGAACAGAAATTAAGTAGCCATGTCCGAGCCAGAACGGCCGATAGGGCAGGAGCCTATATCCTGTTACTGTAGCGTAAAGCAGCTTGATGTGCAGTACAAGTACAAATCAAATGTAAGAAGGGCTATATAAATACATCAGCTGATATCTCAAAGTGCTGTACAGAAACCCAGCCTAAAACCCCAAACAGCAAGAAATGGGGTAGAAGCACAGTGGCTAGGAAAGGCCAAAACCTAGGAAGAAACCAGGCTATGAGGGGTGGCCAGTCTTCTTCTGGCTGTGCCGGGTAGAGATTATAACAGAACAGAAGTACACACTCTAGCAAAGATTTTATAAGTAAACCAAGATGGACCACAGCCCGTTGTTTCAAATGGGAACAAATTAGTCATAATGGATGAAATATCTGTCTCAATATCTGTGACGCTAGTCTATCGCAGGAAGACAGACATATTTTTACCTTGTCAGCATGGGGATTTGATCCAGCAACCTTTCAGTTACTGGCCCAATGCTCTAACCACTAGGCTACCTACCGCCCTAACTGTGTTTGACAAATGCGTTTGATAAGTAACCAAATCGGAGTGCCGAAATGCATTCATTAATTATTATCAAACACACTCAATAACTCTTATCAACGCATTTGTGAACTTATTTCATGCATTTGTATCACATGGCCCCAGGTCAGAGGTCAAGGGTATTACTGACCTCCACCAGCATGCTAAGCAGTGCCTTCCTGTTCTCAGCCCACAGCGTGGCCAGCTGCACGGCCGGGGGGAACAGACAGCAGCCTGTATACACCGTGATCTCTGGACAGTGGCCAAAGTCCACACTGAAGTCCTGGAACACAGACATACACACAGATCAGAAGAGGCATTTTGGTGACCAATAAATATAGTCCTGTCATTCCAGGACTCAACCAGCAGATGCCTCTTTGGGCCCAGGGTGTCAGAACAACCCTCCTCCTGAGACAGGTATAGCATTAGATAGCATTAAGAAGCAGGGGTTGACGGAACCTACCTTCATGCTGCCCATGTGACTTTGTCTCTCTGCTGCCCTGAGTACTCCATCTGGGATGTTACCCACTGAGTAGAGAGGATGAGAAGAGGAGGCTGAAACAGAGGTGTCAATAGATATATAGAAGCTATCTATCTTCTTTTCCAATTCACCACTTCCTTTTAATTCACTATACAGTCTATAGGTCACAGTGGTCTATTAGTGGTGCTGTTGGTACATACTTTGGTCATTGCTTGAACATCCTGTATCCCCCAGGTGCATCTTGGGATGGTTTCTGGCATAAACATTGGCCAGGTACTTCAGAGTTTCCTCATTTTCAACTGAAAAAAAGTACACTATTAGTTAACTATTTATTTGATAGTTTTCCCACTAAAGTATTCTATTTGGAGCCCTATGCTCCTACCTGGCTGTACAGGCTTGTCGTAGGGGTAAGTGGCCAACAGGGAGCCTCCATCCAGGGCTACAGAGAGTGTGAAGCCCCTCTCTAAGATCAGGTCCATCACTGCCCTGGTCTCTGGCTGAGCCTCCACCACGCGCTGGGAGGCATTACCTACAACAGCAGCACACACAGACAGGACACCATCAGACATGTAAGGGCATGCAAGTATACACGCACAAAACATCTGTCTATACACAAACAGCAGGTACTGACCGAAGAAGTCAGTGTCCAGATCTTTCCCGTGTGTGTTGGTCATGCCCACAGTAGAGGTGCACTGTTTCTCTCTGGCCAGCTCTCGTCCATCTGGGTTGATGGAGGGAAGGATGACGATCCGCGTCTCGTTTATCAGCTGTGGAGAGGAGAAGAGGGAAAAGGATAAAGAGGAATGATGGGTAGAACAGGACATCAGTGATATTTAATGAGAGCTTTTGTATTTTACAACATCTCTAAACTTTTTAGAAAGTGTGGTAGATCAAGAAATCCACATGATGAATATTTTGCCATTTCAAGGCAACACAACTAACTGTGCAAGGGTGTGAATAATTTCACTAGGTAACGTAGTTATGATTGGTGTAGTAAAACCATCTCAGTTAAAACATCTCACCCTGGTGATGGTGGGGTTCTTGCCGTAGTTGATGCAGAGGAAGGCAGCGAACTCCAGCAGCAGCTCTGTGCCCACGGGGGCGTTGCCATGGATACCTCCCACCAAGCGGATCTTGGGCTCGGCCGTTTCAGGCTCGTCTGGTTTGTTGGAGATCTCCAAGGCCCAGATGGTCCTGTACTCCACACTCTGGCCCAAACTACACAGAAAAATGCATGTTATTATCAGTTCCACTGTAGATAATATGGTCACCTAGCAGACTCTTCTGCAAAGAGACGTAGACCGTAATTCAAACCATTTGGAGAGGTTTTGGGGTTAGCCATTAGAAGTACAGGGGAGGTGGTAGCCTAGTGGTTAGAGCGTTGGGCCAGTAACCGAAAGGTCGCTGGTTGGAATACCCAAGCCAACAAGGTGAAAAAAACAGTCGATGTACCCTTGAGCAAGGCACTTAACCCTAATTTGCTCCATGGGCGCCGTACTACTATGGCAGACTCTGTAAAACAATACATTTCATAGCACCTATCTAGTGCATGTGACAATACATATACATTATTTTTTTACATGACGAGATAAATTATTTTGATTAAGTGCAGTTACACTAGTGGTTAGAGGTCAGAGTTTGCCTATGCAGGGAGGTGACATTTGATGCGTTTAGCTAGGAGGTCAGTGTTCATAACTCAGGTCTACTTGTGCAGGGGGTTCCTCTTGGGAAAGTTGAGGTTTAGAGGTTAGTTATCAGGTTAGGGTTTAGAGGTCAGGGGTCATAACTCAGGCCTACCTATGCAGGGAGGTGATCTTGGGGAAGTTGAACGTCAAACCCCTCAGGAACTCTGACAGCTCTTTGTAGCGTCTGTATCTGAAGCTGCTCTCTGTGACGGTACTCTGAACCAGCTGCTCCAGCCCCTGGCCCAGAGACAGGTCCTTAATGAAGCTCTGGAACACCTCCTCTGCAGGGTCCTGGGTGGCCCTGGGGTCCATTGGGGCCTGGCCGTTGGGATCAGAACGCATCCGTGTCAGACGGAAGTCTACCAGCTCCACCCCCTCCTCTGGCACTGTGGCATAGATCTTTACTGAGTTATACCTGAGAAGACGGGGAGGGAGGGTTAGGCCACAGAGGTCGTTCATTCTAGTTGTTCTGTTTCTATGGGTTAGTGTGTGGTTACCCTGCAGATCAACAGGGTTTTTTGGACCGGTCTTGGGTCTACATTTTAAACAAACCCTCAAATTTATCTCAGTTACTACTACGGTCCTGTCTCTCACCCCTGTGCGGAGGCGGTGAGGTGGTACGTTCCAGGGACCAGAAGTCTCCAGTAGTCTCCAGCTAGGTGTGTTGTGATTTGATGATCGATCTCCTCCACCGTGATGGTGGCATTAGGGATGCCTGTACCATCTTTAATGTCTATCACCATGCCCTTCACGCCTCTGTGGACCTACAGAGGCACACACACAATGAATACCTCAAATACAAGTTGGTGCATTTGAGACAAAATAAGTAGGTAAGACAGAGGAAAAGAGAGAAAATACACGTACAATTTTTTTACTAATAATAATTGAGAGAGAGAGTGTGTGAAGGACTGCATGTAAGTATGCTGACCTGGTGGATGTACTGCAGTAAGGCTCTGTGGTTCTGGTCCCAGTACAAAGGCAGGTGCTGGGCCTTAGGGTACTTCACACAGCCCAACTCTATGGTCACCTCAAAACAGTTAGTGTTCAGGTAGTTCCAGTCCTGCATCCCACCTGGTGAGAGAACACAAAGAGAAGTCAGATACACACGCACAGGTACGCAGACATACAAATTGTTCCTCACAGTGTGTGAATTGGAATGAGAGGGCATGTACCGGGAACATTGTACCAGTTGGCGCCGTTGGTGATGCCGTCCTCAAAGAACTCTGATCGGTAAAGGTCCTCACAAGGGTGTCCTTTGTGCATGAGAGCGTTTTCCTGGACACACACACACACACACACACACACACACACACACACACACCAAATGCAATGCAATAAAAACAGCAGAATTGAAACAGTAAACGTATCTTCTGTCCAGTGGTTTTATTAACAGAATTAAAATAGTTTACAACTGAATAAATGTATTAAAAAGTTACATTAAATGGACTGATATAAGGACCAAAATTGTGTGTTGAAGTCCACTGACCTGAGAGTAGGCTCTGGCCACTTGTTTAAAGACCTTGTCATCAGGACACTTGCTGTACTCCGTACGTCCCTGCTTGTCATCATCATATGGGTAGTTGACCACCAATGACCCTGTGGTGGGCAGAGAGGAAATATTCAATGAGAATACAGTATATTACTAAAATGATAAAGCTGTCCTCCAAAGTGGGACAATATGTTGGTGGCAGGCCAACATACAATTTTTAGAAACATTGAAAAATGGGGGAGCTTAGGGCTTACCTCCATGTAGGTTGGCTGAGAGCACAAAGGGATTACTCTTGAGCCAGTTCATCACAGCGATGGTCTCTGGCTGCCTGGGTTCAGTGATGGTAGTAAATTGGTCAGGAAAGTTACGGTTCAGGTCAAAGTTGTTACTATTGTTGCGTCCCGTGTACCCTCTGACATCACCTGCGAGAGAAAATAAACAGAAAACAATACAAAACACATGATACCTATATCTCAATCCATTATACAGAGACAACAGAAACAGATAATTCTCATGTCACAGTACCCAGGTACCAAAACACATGATACCTATATCTCAATCCATTATACAGAGACAACAGAAACAGATCATTCTCATGTCACAGTACCCAGGTACCAAAACACATGATACCTATATCTCAATCCATTATACAGAGACAACAGAAACAGATCATTCTCATGTCACAGTACCCAGGTACCAAAACACATATTTCCATGGCTTCTTTTATTAATAGGGTAGTTCCACCTTAAATATTTCCCCGGTGATCAACTTCCTGTTTATAAAGTGCTGGGGAAAACAGCAGCACAAGTAGCTGAGCTAAAACTAGACCTATGTTAGAGGAAATGTGAGAAGATCTACAGGGCAAATAAGGAAGCTAGGCAGCAAAAGAGAAGAAATTCCATTCAGAAGTATTTCAAGGTCTCAGTCTGACACTTGACCTACAGATAGTTTCTGTTAGCATATTCAAGGTCTGAACACTTTTTGTTCACAGGCAGAAAGTTCTTAAAATTATATAGAAATTCACCATGTCTAATGTGTATTCCTGTGATATTTTAGTGACTCAAACAATACAACAAAATCTATGGGGTAAAAAACCTACCTAAAATGTTTTTGCAGATATGCGCTAGTTTATCAGGACATTTCTTGCATTTCTTAAATGGCTCTCTAATGTATGCAATGACTGACATGACAAGAGGAACTGATGATGCACTACCCAACCTCAAAACCTGGTGCATTCTACTATTACAACTCTCAAGAATAAGTTGAAAGCCGGACCGAGTTCCTTAAGAAAAATAAAACTTGGGGGGGCAGAGTTTGGGAACCACGGACTTCATGCTACCGCTGATCATGTTAAATACCTTCTTTTAGAGCTACACTGCATTTTTCTTCATCTGGCATGCGTACAGGCAACATTTTCACAAATAGACCCCCCCCCCCCACACACACACAGATGTCCTCTCTTACCCTCCCTGGCGATCTCATAACCATCTGGGTTCATGGAAGGCATAATGTGTATCCGAGTCGTGTTGACCAACTGGGTGACCTCAGGGTCGCTGCCATAGTTATGGCACAGGTACTCAATAAGGTTGAGGAGTAGCTCGCGTCCCACCACCTCATTTCCGTGCATGTTAGCTATGTACTTGAACTCTGGTTCACCTGAAGGAGAGGGGAGAAAAGAGCGGGAAAAATAAATTCAAAAAGTGTTAGAGTGCTATTAAAAGAGAAGTAGGGCAAAGTCAGCTGAGAGAGAATGAGGGCGGAGGTCTCCTGAACAAATTCACTCAATTAAACTAAAGCACACCAATGATTTTAAAACCCTCCTTATCCTTGCAGTGCCACCAAATATTGAAAAAACACAATGCTTTAAAAAGGGCCTGCTGATATGAGTGAGTACACCACATTCAAAATCAAATTTTAGTGGTCACATACACATATTTAGTATATGTTATTGTTGGTGCAGTAGTATCTAACAATTCACAATAAACATCTAAAAGTAAAATAATCAAATTGAAAAAATATAAATATTAGGACAAGCAATGTCAGAGTGGCATTGACTAAAATACTGTAGAATAGAATGCAGTATATAGTTGAAGTTGGAAGTTTACAGACACTCAGGTTGGAGTCATTAAAACTCCTTTTTCAACCAATCCACACATTTCTTGTTAACAAACTATTGTTTTGGCAAGTCGGTTAGGACATCTACTTTCTGCATGACACAAGTCATTTTTCCAACTATTGTTTACAGACAGATTATTTCACTTATCACAATTGTAGTGGGTCAGAAGTTTACATACACCAAGTTGACTGTGCCTTTAAACAGCTTGGAAAATTCCAGAAAAGGACGTCATGGCCATAGAAGCTTCTGAAAGGCTAATTGACATCATTTGAGTAAATTGGAGGTGTACCTGTGGATGTATTTCAAGGCCTACCTTCAAACTCAGTGCCTCTTTGCTTGACATCATGGCAAAATCCAAAGAAATCAGCCAAGACCCCAGAAGAAAAAAAATTGTAGACCTCCACAAGTCTGGTTCACCCTTGGGAGCAATTTCCAAACGCCTGAAGGTACCACGTTCATCTGTACAAACAATAGTACGCAAGTATAAACACCATGGGATCACGCAACCGTCATACCACTCAAGAAGGAGATGCGTTCTGTCTCCTAGATATTAACGTACTTTGGTGCGAAAAATGTGCAAATCAATCCCAGAACAACAGCAAAAGACCTTGTGAAGATGCTGGAGGAAACAGGTACAAAGTATCTATATCCACAGTAAAACGTATTTATATCCACAGTATCGACATAACCTGAAAGGCAGCTCGGCAAGGAAGAAGTCACTGCTCCAAACCGCCATGAAGCACGGGGGTGGCAGCATCATGTTGTGGGGGTGCTTTGCTGCAGGAGGGACTGGTGCACTTCACAAAATAGATGGCATCATGAGGGAGGATAATTATGTGGATATATTGAAGCAACATCTCAAGACATCAGTCAGGAAGTTAAAGCTTGGTCGTAAATGGGTCCTCCAAATGAACAATGACCCCAAGCATATTTCCAAAGTTGTGGCAAAATGGCTTAAGGACAACAAAAGTCATGGTATTGGAGTGGCCATCACAAAACCCTGACCTCAAGCCTATGGCCAATTTGTGGGCAGAACTGAAAAAGCGTGTGCGAGAAAGGAGGCCTACAAACCTGACTCCGTTACACCAGCTCTGTCAGGAGGAATGGGCCAAAATTCACCCAACTTATAGTGGGAAGCTTGTGGAAGGCTACCCAAAACATTTGACCCAAGTTAAACCATTTAAAGGCAATGCTACCAAATACTAATTGAGTGTATGTAAACTTCTGACCCACTGGGAATGTGATGAAATAAATAAAAGCTGAAATAAATCATTCTCTACTATTATTCTGACATTTCACATTCTTAGAATAAAGTGGTGATCCTAACTGACCTAAAACAGGGAATTTTTACTAGGATTAAATGTCAGGAATTGTGAAAAACTGAGTTTAAATGTATTTGGCTAAGGTGTATGTAAACTTCCGACTTCAACTGTACATATGAGATGAGTTAAGGAGTATGTAAACATTATTAAAGTGACCAGTGATTCCATGTCTACATACATAGGGCAGCAAACTCTAAGGTGCAGGCTTGAGTAACCGGGTGTCAGCCGACTGACTAGTGGTGGCTATTTAACAGTCTGATGGCCTTGATAGAGGCTGTTTTTCAGTCTCTCAGTCCCAGCTTTGATGCACCAGTACTGACCTCGCATTCTGGATGGTAGCGGGGTGAACAGGCAGTGGCGCGGGTGTTGATGTCCTCGATCATCATTT
Organism: Oncorhynchus clarkii lewisi; assembly: GCF_045791955.1. Lineage (NCBI taxonomy): Eukaryota > Metazoa > Chordata > Actinopteri > Salmoniformes > Salmonidae > Oncorhynchus > Oncorhynchus clarkii. The sequence continues at coordinate 17,977,770 of NC_092173.1, read as the reverse complement.
TGGCCTTCCTGTGACATCAGGTGCTGTAGGTGTACTGGAGGGCAGACAGTGTGCTCCCGGTGATGCGTTGGGCAGACCACACCACCCTCTGGAGAGCCCTGTGGTTGTGGGCGGTGCAGCTGCCATACCAGGCAGTGATACAGCCTGACAGGATGCTCTCAATTGTGCATCTGTAAAATTGGGAGGGTATGAGGGGCCAAGCCAAATTTCTTCAGCCTCCTGAGGTTGAAGAGGATCTGTTACACCTTCTTCACCACACTGAAATGGTCCACCACAGACAGATCGTCAGTGCTGTGTACGCCAATCAACTTGAAGCTTTCCACCTTCTCCACTGTGGTCCCGTCAATGTGTACAAGGGCGTGCGCCCACTGCTTTTTCCTGAAGTTCACGATCAGCTCCTTTGTTTTGTTAACGTTGAGGGGAGAGGTTAATTTCCTGGCACCACTCCACCAGGGACCTCACCACCTCCCTGTAGGCTGTCTTGTCATTGTTGGTAATCAGGCTTACTATGGTTGTGTCGTCTGCAAGCTTGATGATTGGAGTTGAGGCGTGTGTCATGGGTGAACAGGCTGTACAGGAGGGGGCTGAGTACACACCCTTGTGGGGCCCCTGTGTTGAGGATCAGTGAAGTGGAGGTGTTGTTTCCTACGTTCACCACCTGGGGGTGGCCAGTCAGGAAGTCCAGGACCCATTTGCACAGGGCGGGTTCAGACCCAGGGCCCCAAGCTTGATGACGACCTCTATGGTGTTGAAGGCTGAGCTATAGCCAATGAACAGCATTCTTACATAGGTATTCCTCTTGTCCAGGAGTTGTAGGGCAGTGTAATGGCGATTACATCTCTGTGGATCTATTGGGGCGGTAAGCAAATCATAGTGGGTCTAGAGTGTCAGGTAAGGTAGAGGTGATATGATCCTTAACTAGCCTCTCAAAGCACTTCATGATGACAGAAGTGAGTGCTACAGAGCGATAGTCATTTTGTTCAGTTACCTTTGCTTTCTTGGGTACAGAAACCATGGTGGACATCTTGAAGCAAGTGAAGACAGCAGACTGGGATAGGAAGAGATTGAATACGTCCGTAAACACTCCAGCCAGCTGGTCTCCGCATGCTCTGAGGACGCGGCTAGGGATGCCGTCTGAGCCGGCAGCTTTGCGAGGGTTAACACGCTTAAATGTCTTACTCACGTCGGCCACAGAGAAGGAGAGCCCACAGTCCTTAGGTGTGTTATTCTCAAAGCGAGATGTGGCTGGTTTTCCCTTTGTAATCCGTGATTGTCTGTAGACCCATACGTCTCGTGTTTGAGCCGTTGAATTGCGACTCCACTTTGTATTTGTTCTGACGTTTTCTCTGTTTGATTGCCTTATGGAGGGAATAACTTCACTGTTTGTATCGACTATATTCCCAGTCACCTTGCCATGGTTAAATGCGGCGGTTCACGCTTTCAGTTTAGCGCGAATGCTGCCATCTATCCACAGTTTATGGTTTGGGTAGGTTTTAATAGTCCGTGGGAACAACTGTATCTGTGTATACATCAATGTTATTATACAAGGCTACCCAGAACATATCCCAGTCCGTATGATCAAAACAATCTTGAAGCATGGATTCTGATTGGTCAGACCAGCGTTGAATAGACCATAGCACAGTTACTTCCTGTTTGAGTTCCTGCCTATAGGAAGGGAGGAGCAAAATAAAAGTTGTGATCTGGTTTGCTGAAGGGAGGGCGGGGGAGGGCCATGTAGGCATCCCGGGAGAGAGAATAGCAGTGGTTGAGTATTTTCCCAGCGCGAGTACTACAGTCAATGTGTTGATAGAAAGTTTGAGGAAAATGCTCCTGAATCTTATGTTAAAATCCCAAGCCACAATAAATGTGGCCTCAGGATATGTGGTTTCCAGTTTGCATAATGTCCAGTGTAGTTCCTTGAGGGCCGTTCTGGTATCGGCTTGATGGGGAATATACACGGCTGTGACTAACCGAAGATAATTCTCTGGGAGGTAATACGGTCTGTATTTGATTGTGAGGTATTCTAGGTTGGGTGAACGAAGGACTTGAGTTTCTGTACGTTATCTCAATCACACCATGAGTGGTTAATCATGAAACATACACCACCGCCCTTCTTCCCTAAAAGTTCTTTATTCCTGTCTGCGCTATGTACTGAGAACCCAGCTGGCTGTATGGACGGGGACAGTATATCCGGAGAGCCATGATTCCGTGAAACAGAGAATGTTACAGTCCCTGATGTCTCTCTGGAAGAAGATCCTCAGCCTGAGCTTGTCTACTTTATTGTCCACAGACCGAACATTAGTGAGTAATATAATTGGAAGCGGTGGATGGTGTGCCTGCCTCCTGAGTCGGACTAGAAGTCCACTCCGAATACCTCTTCTCCGGAGTCTTGGAGCAGCCTATGGGAAAAGTTCAATTGTCCTCAGGGTTGCGAACAAATAATCCAATTCGGGAAAGATGTATTCCTGGTCGTAGTGCTGGTAAGTTACCGCAGCTCTGATATTACATAAAGCTGGAAATAGCTTTTGGATAACACAAAAATCGTTCTGGGCTAATAGTGTAAGAAATAACACACAAAAAATAAAATACTGCAAAGTTGCTTAGGGGCTAGAAGCAGAACTGTCATGTCTGTCATCGCCATCTTGCTATGAAGCTACTAGATAATTGGGCCGAAGCAATAATATCAGGATCATCTTAAGGAAGAAAACAGCAGAACTGCTATGAATTTCAGTGTATGAACACAATCCAGTTACTGTAAGAAGTTAGATCATCATAAACCAAACAGCCATTGATTGAAGGCCTCGCTTTAGTCTCTTCTGGAGCTACACCAAATCACATCCATACCTGGCTCATGGACAGTGGGGTTGTCTGATATCACCATGACGTAGAGCTCACGGTCCTCTGCTGACTTCCCAATGGAGTAGAGATGAGCGATGGAACGGAACCCATTGCTGTACCTGTTGTGTTGAAAGAACAAGGCTTTTTCACATTTAATTCAAGCTCCAACATCCTAATATTACTTTTTTATTTTTTTTATTTAACAGGCAAATCCGTTAAGAACAAATTCTTATTTACAATGACGGCCTAGGTACAGTGGGTTAACTGCCTTGTTCAGGGGTAGAACAACAGACTTTCACCTTGTCAGCTCGGGGATTCGATCTAGCAACCTTTCGGTTACTGGCCCAACGCTCTAACCACTAGGCTACCTGCCGCCCCAGGTAGCCTATACTTGCTAGCATAACATTTTAAATGCTTCACTGCAAAGGCTATAAAGCAAACATAACAGTACCTGCGTAGGAACAGCTCCATGTCATTGTAATGGTGATGGCGGAAGTCCTGTGGCTGGATGGGCTGGTGCTCAGGCTGGGCTGGGGGCCGAGCCTCTTGGGGAGTGGAGCTCTCGTTGGCCCCAGAGGTCCCCATCTCAGAGGTGGTGCTGGAGGTCTCGATGCTGGTGGAGTCAGCGTCAGAGGTTGTGGTAGGGCCGGTGGTGGTGGGGGTAAAGGGTACGGTTATGCCACCTGTGGGTTCATTTCCCAGGGGTGCCAGGGTGAAATTGAGCTCGGTGGCCTTGCCCTCCACCACTTGAACCCCAACTACTGTCATGGACATGTACCTATGAAGACAGACATTGAATGTTTATTTTGTTGCAGTTAAAATAAACATTTAGTAATGCAAAAAACAAAGTAAAACCCCTGTGCACAGCAGTGTATCTACATCCAGGTGATTTGAAATGTATTTCACCAGGAAGTGTCAGGTAACATGGTTAAGTACCAGTAACAAGCTCTAAGATATACATTTACTTCCTCTAAGAAAACACCATACCCAAATCAGTTCTAAGGAAAACAGACAGGAACTAAAGTCAGGAGTCGAGTATGCTTATTTTGTTAAAGACTACAGTAACTTGTGCCTGCAAAGTTACTGTAGAAAGAATAGAGCTCATTCCTCCAGCTGTACTTACCCCGTAGCTATAGCTGAGACATTGTATGTCCCAGGGAGCAGCAGACGGTAGTAGTCACCAAACTGGGCCGTGGTCAGGTTATGGTTGATGCCTGCCACCATGATCCTGACATCAGGCAGAGCTGTCCCATTGGTAGCTTCCTTCACATAGCCTCTTACTCCAATGTGAACCTGGGAGAAAACAGGATAACGTCAGAAGAGATCTCAAACACTGTTTCTATTGCCTCAGTAGCTGGGAACAAAATAAGCTCAAATAACTAAGTGCTGCCCAGAATTAAGTAACTACTGCAAACGGATGTCAAGACAGAAAAATATCTTCAATTAAAATAAATAGAGTACAGTAGTAGGAACCAGAGAGTAATACTACGGATATTCATATGTGCAATGAAATTATGTGTATGATAGTTTGAAAGTTGGAGTGTGACACTGTGTCTTGTGAAAGCCTACCTGTTCCAGGTAGGCAATGAGTGACTCCCTGTTGTAGTCCCACTCTTTCTTTAACTCGGAGGCCGGGGGAAATTTACAGCAGCTCAGTTCCATGGTGATCTCCAGGCAGTTCCCATTCAGGTAGTTATAGTCCTGCATGCCTCCTGAACAGGGATTACAAATTGGAGTTAATTTCAATAATTTTTCCTGCAAACATTTGAAATGTCTCTGCTTCAAAACTACTCATGAAGACATCAATATCATGTTTGGAAGCACAAACTAAAGAAAGTGGGCAAGCATACAAAATAAACTGTCAAAACAAAGTCTGTTTAGGTCATGAAAGCAATAGCATGAACACAGGCCTAACGCTTTGAATCAGGTATGTCCTTAAATCTACACCAATCCACCCTGCATCCCATTGCTGGCTTGCTTCTGAAGCGAAGCAGGGTTGGTCCTGGTCAGTCCCTGGATAGGAGACCAGATGCTGCTGGAAGTGGTGTTGGAGGGCCAGTAGGAGGCACCCTTTCCTCTGGTCTAAAAAAAAGATCTATATTTTTCCCAATGCCCCAGGGCAGTGATTGGGGACATTGCCCTGTGTAGGGTGCCGTCTTTCGGGTTGGAACGTTAAACGGGTGTCCTGATTCTCTGTGGTCACTAAAGATCTCATGACACTTATTGTAAGAGTAGAGATGTTAACCCTGGTGTCCTGGCTAAATTCCCAATCTGGCACTCATACCATCATGGTCAGCTAATCATCCCCTCTCCCCTGTAACTATTCCCCAGGTCATTGCTGTAAATGAGACTGTGTTCTCAGTCAACTAACCTGGTAAAATAAGAGTTTAATAAAAAGTAGGCTAAAAAAGGTGTTGATACATCCAAAGTGGCTGCGGCCAGCACCAGCCTTTCCTCCAGTCCAGGGCTGCCTGGTGGAGGGAATGTTTTTGCTGAGGCCTAGTGCCACCTGCTGCCCAGGCAGAGTTACAGGCAGTAGGCCTCTGGAGGGTTGCCATGACTGGGCGCTGTAACCCAATAAGGGTTTCCATTTGGAAAATGTGGTGCCTGAAATTTGACCGGCAGCTTTTGAAATTTACCGGACATTTGAGAAATGTACTCGCCCATGCAAGACCTGGATGCAACAATGTGTGGTACAACTTATTGAAATATGATGTACACTTTGAAGATGTTACAATAACTGTCCACATGGACTTTTCCTCAGCCAACAAGATGAGTAAAGAACAGCAAAATCATTAGTTTATGTCAATCTACCATAATCCCCATCGTAGAAAAATGTACCTAGGCATATTCTACTGGTCAGCTTGTCGAGAAAGAAATAGCCCACTCCAAGCAGACTCTGGGACAATTGATCGCAAATTCATACAACCAGTAAGCATAGGCTACATAAGGATCAAGGATCGCTCTTGTATTTTGCTCCGTTCATCTTTCCCCTCGATTCTGACTAGTCTCCCAGTCCCTGCCGCTGAAAAACATCCCCACAGCATGACAGCCATGCTTCACTGTAGGGATGGAGCCAGGTTTCCTCCAGACATGACACTTGGCATTCAGGCAAAATAGTTAATTTTGGTTTCATTAGACCAAATAATCTGTTTTCTCATGGTTTGAGAGTCTTCAGGTGCCTTTTGGCAAACAAGTGGGCTGTCATGTGCCTTTTACTGAAGAGTGGCTTCCGTCTGGAAACGAACATTAACGCCTGATGGTAGAGATCTGCAGAGATGGTTGTCCTTCTGGAAGGTTTTCCCATCTCCACAGAGGAACTGTAGGTTCTTGATCACCTCTCTGACCAAGGCCCTTCTCCCCCGATTGCTCAGTTTGGCCGGGCGACCAGCTCTAGGAAGAGTCTTGGTTCCAAACTTCCTCCATTAAAGAATGATGGAGGCCATTGTGTTCTTGGGGACCTTGAATACTGCAGACATTTTTTGGTACCATTCCCCAGATCTGTGCCTCGACACAATCCTGTCTCAGAGCTCTAAGGACAATTCCTTCAACCTCATGGCTTGGTTTTTATTCTGACATGCACTGTCAACTGTGGGACCTTATAGACAAGTGTGTGTCTTTCCAAATCATGGCCAATCAATTTAATTTACCAAGGGGACTACGATGAAGTTGTATAAACATCTCAAGGATGATCAATGGAAACAGGACGCACCCGAGCTCAACTTCGACTCTCATAGCAAAGGGTCTGAATAATTATGTAAATACGTTTTTTTTTTAAATACATTTTCAGAAATGTCAAAAACCCTGTTTTCGCTTGGTCATTATGGGGTATTATGAGGTAACATCTGAATACTTTCTGAATGCATCAAGGTATTTCTGTCTTATTTTTAATAGATTTGCTAAAATTCCTGGAATCCTGTTTTCACTTTCTCATTATGGGTTATTGTGTGTAGATTGATGAGGAACATTTTTTCAGAGTCTGAATACTTTCCGAATGCAATGTATATATCATTTTATAAAAATAAAAAAAAATGTCCAAAAGCTGACTATTATTGGCTAACGGAACCCCATAAAAGTAGGAAACTCTTCCTTTTCCTTCCCCCTTCCTCACACACAAAAAAAACAAGGCCAAGTCACTTTGCCGCCTCTACACAGACACAATCCAGCTTGCAAATTCATGCTAGTGCGCATAACCACGCACACGCATGCAAACACCCACGAGACAAACAACAAGGCCAGCTCTTTCATCTGAAAAGAGCCTACCAGCCTCAGGTTAGAAATGCTGTTGTGTGCATATGATTGACAGCATGTGTGGGAAAGACAACAAAACAGATCCAGAATTTTCATAATCAAAACGACACACACACAGCAGAGACGGCTAGGGTGGCTGGTAGTGATTTAGCCAACTACAGGACGTGGCTCTAGTACAAGAATCTTCAGAAGGTATTTGACACAGACATGAAGAGGGGGAGAAACAGAAGCGAAAGGAAGCGAGTATCCATCATCAGTGAGTGACTAACTTAACAGGCACCAGTAAAAAAGCAATCTGCAGTAAGGCTGTTGAATGTGTGCGTGCTAGGCCAGTTCACACTGAGAGACGAAAGGTATCAGAAAGCACAGAGTAAGCCCTTACTAACACAGTACTGAGTAAGCTTAGGACAAGCCAGAATACAAGACAAAAGTGTGCATGCAGCTGTTTCATTGTCTCAAATGGCTGCATCACTGTGACTGCCTGGCCTGCAGATTGATTCTGGGTTCTGTGGTTTTGGTTGACTGGTAAAGAGTTTAGATATAAAACCACAAGACAGTTGGTGGGTTATTTTAAATCTATTTGATGCCAGGCTTTATGGCAGCAGCATAACAAATACAGTGGGGCAAAAAAGTATTTAGTCAGCCACCAATTGTGCAAGTTCTCCCACTTAAAAAGATGAGAGGCCTGTAATTTTCATCATAGGTACACTTCAACTATGACAGACAAAATGAGAAGAAAAAAAATCCAGAAAATCACATTGTAGGATTTTTTAAATGATTTATTTGCAAATTATGGTGGAAAATAAGTATTTGGTCAATAACAAAAGTTTCTCAATACTTTGTTATATACCCTTTGTTGGCAATGACAGAGGTCAAAATTTTCTGTAAGTCTTCACAAGGTTTTCACACACTGTTGCTGGTATTTTGGCCCATTCCTCCATGCAGATCTCCTCTAGAGCAGTGATGTTTTGGGGCTGTTGCTGGGCAACATGGACTTTCAACTCCCTCCAAAGATTTTCTATGGGGTTGAGATCTGGAGACTGGCTAGGCCACTCCAGGACCTTGAAATGCTTCTTACGAAGCCACTCCTTCGTTGCCCGGGCGGTGTGTTTGGGATCATTGTCATGCTGAAAGACCCAGCCACATTTCATCTTCAATGCCCTTGCTGATGGAAGGAGGTTTTCACTCAAAATCTCACGATACATGGCCCCATTCATTCTTTCCTTTACACGGATCAGTCGTCCTGGTCCCTTTGCAAAAAAACAGCCCCAAAGCATGATGTTTCCACCCCCATGCTTCACAGTAGGTATGGTGTTCTTTGGATGCAACTCAGCATTTTTTGTCCTCCAAATACGACGAGTTTAATTTTTACCAAAAAGTTATATTTTTGTTTCATCTGACCATATGACATTCTCCCAATCTTCTTCTGGATCATCCAAATGCTCTCTAGCAAACTTCAGACGGGCCTGGACATGTACTGGCTTAAGCAGGGGGACACGTCTGGCACTGCAGGATTTGAGTTCCTGGCGGCGTAGTGTGTTACTGATGGTAGGCTTTGTTACTTTGGTCCCAGCTCTCTGCAGGTCATTCACTAGGTCCCCCCGTGTGGTTCTGGGATTTTTGCTCACCGTTCTTGTGATCATTTTGACTCCACGGGGTGAGATCTTGCGTGGAGCCCCAGATCGAGGGAGATTATCAGTGGTCTTGTATGTCTTCCATTTCCTAATAATTGCTCCCACAGTTGATTTCTTCAAACCAAGCTGCTTACCTATTGCAGATTCAGTCTTCCCAGCCTGGTGCAGGTCTACAATTTTGTTTCTGGTGTCCTTTGACAGCTCTTTGGTCTTGGCCATAGTGGAGTTTGAAGTGTGACTGTTTGAGGTTGTGGACAGGTGTCTTTTATACTGATAACAAGTTCAAACAGGTGCCATTGGCAGGGTGTGTGTAAGCCCCAGACTAGTTGTGCTCAGCTGACAGCTGTGGTGAAACAGATCAACAGGGCAGTGCCCTACGTGAGCCTGTTTTACAGAGTACTTTAAGGATGTTAGTTCAGGATGGTTCTCAGGGGCTTAGTCTCATATGGTGACACCAGCAGAGTGCAACAGGCCTAGGCTGTCTCTGACAGTGCCTCTATGGACACTGGCTAATAACCTTAGCATGAAAAAGACTGTACAGTGTGCATTGTAACAATGCTCCAAATAAGAGTAATCTCAGTGACTTTTTCGTGTTTAATGATTTGCCCGGCAGCACCTGTGATGTGTGTATAATATGACATGTCATATTAGACAATATCAGAGAGCAAACATCCTCCAGAGATAGAGCTCATGACAGGACCTCTAGTCTATCAGTCCCACCCTCCACATCCTCCCTCCAGGCAGGATACACCAATGACTGTATATACACACAGTATGACTGGACAAAGCTATTCGTCATGTGACACTATTCATTCCTATGTGCAGACTCAATAGCGCATTCAAGCCAAATGAAGTTGGTTAAGATGACGTCACATGTTGACATAACATGCGCCGTCTGATCTACTCCAGGAAATGAAGTTGCAGGCTGACCCCTCTCATTGAATAACTTGAGTTGTAGGCCGACCCGTGTACTGTACGCTTCCATTAGTAACTAAATTATCCTTATTATTTCTACTGTGTGCTATTTAAAATAAATTGGTTCAAGTACATACATCTGGTGTATTATTATTGATGCCATGATTGTCTTCTAAACATTTTTCGATTTACACAAAAACAACCACGAAGACTACATGGAGTAGCCAGCCAAATAGAACAAGTAGCCAGCCAGGGAGTTTTGGCTGGCTACTTTGCAGAACAAGCTCTATTTTGTTGGCCTCTGGTATATTCTAATGCCTTGATTCCATCCAAAATAGACCAAATTATTTAATACTTTAACGACTTCACCTCCCAGATTAGTAAAATTAGTTGGAGTAGAAATACATGACTTCACAATAAAAATTTAAATGTATGAATTCAGTGTGTTAGTTGTTTTGGATATGACCTAGCCCTATATGATCAGGACCATTTAGTTGTTTTGGATATGACCTAGCCCTATATGATCAGGACCATTTAGTTGTTTTGGATATGACCTAGCCCTATATGATCAGGACCATTTAGTTGTTTTGGATATGACCTAGCCCTATATGATCAGGACCATTTAGTTGTTTTTGGATATGACCTAGCCCTATATGATCAGGACCATTTAGTTGTTTTGGATATGACCTAGCCCTATATGATCAGGACCATTTAGTTGTTTTGGATATGACCTAGCCCTATATGATCAGGACCATTTAGTTGTTTTGGATATGGCCTAGCCCTATAAGATCAGGACCATTTAGTTGTTTTGGATATGACCTAGCCCTATATGATCAGGACCATTTAGTTGTTTTGGATATGACCTAGCCCTATATGATCAGGACCATTTAGTTGTTTTGGATATGACCTAGCCCTATATGATCAGGACCATTTAGTTGTTTTGGATATGACCTAGCCCTATATGATCAGGACCATTTAGTTGTTTTGGATATGACCTAGCCCTATATGATCAGGACCATTTAGTTGTTTTGGATATGACCTAGCCCTATATGATCAGGACCATTTAGTTGTTTTGGATATGACCTAGCCCTATATGATCAGGACCATTTAGTTGTTTTTGGATATGACCTAGCCCTATATGATCAGGACCATTTAGTTGTTTTTGGATATGACCTAGCCCTATATGATCAGGACCATTTAGTTGTTTTGGATATGGCCTAGCCCTATATGATCAGGACCATTTAGTTGTTTTGGATATGGCCTAGCCCTATAAGATCAGGACCATTTAGTTGTTTTGGATATGACCTAGCCCTATAAGATCAGGACATTTAAAAATAATAATAAGATCATCTTTAACATTAAACTTGTCTTCTCTTGAGAATAAAGTAATATTTACAGTTTGAGAAACAATATAGAAATGCAGGAAAAGGATTTTAAAAATGCAAACATTCAGTGGGATGACCCCCAAACCCCCCGCCAGATTGTATAAAAGTGGGGGTGCACAAAGGTATGATTGAAGAATGAAGGTATGATTGAAGAATGAAGGTATGATTGAAGAATGAAGCACGTGTTAAACATGGGCTTTGCTATACAGAAAGCAACAGTTGACTACTCCATTTGACACGTTGATTAAATCAGTAGGCCTATATCAATATCTTTAATAATACTAGGTATCATTAGATTTTAACCTTTTTATAACCTTTAATCTCTATCATATTTTGGACCAGAATGAGGCTCTCTCACCACTCCTCACTGCAGGAATAGTAGGTATTCAACCTCTTGATTTAATATGTTCATAATTTATCTGTAGATAAATCACTAGTACCAGATCGGACCCCTTTTGCCTCCAGAACTGCCTGAATTCTTCAGGGCATGGAAACATTGCCCAATTGGTATCAAGGGACCTAGCGTGTCAGGAAAAAAACATTCCCTACGCCATTACACCACCAGCCTGTACAGTTGACATCAGGCAGGATGAGGCCATGGGCTCATGCTGCTTACGCCAAATCCTGACTGCCATCAGCGTGACGCAACAGGAACCGGTATTCGTCAGACCATGCAATGTTTTTCCACGCCTCAAATGTCCAGTGTGGGAGATCACATGCCCACTGGGGCCGTTTCTTATTGTTTTTAGCTGATAGGAGTGGAACCAGACGTGGTCACCTGCTGCAATAGCCCATCTGTGACAAGGACCGACAAGTTGTGCGTTCCGAGATGCCGTTATGCACACCACTGTTGTACGGAGTCGTTAATTGCTTGTTTGTGGCCCACCTGTTAGCTGGCACGATTCTTGCAATTTTCCTTCGACCTCTCATCAACGAGCTGTTTTTTTGCCCACAGGACTGCCACTGACTGGATGTTTTTTGTTTGTCGCACCATCCTTGGTAAACCCTAGACACTGCTGTTGTGCGTGAAAAGCCCAGAAGGCTGGACGTTTCTGAGATACTGGAACAGGGCCGCCTGGCAGCAATGAGCATACCATGCTCAAAGTTGCTTAGGTCACTCGTTTTGCCCATTCCAACGTTCATTCGAACAGTAACTGAATACCGGTCTGCCTGTTTTGGCAGAGCTCATTCAAATAATAGCCAATGTGTAGAATACCCAAATATGCAATCTTCCAGTAAATACATTTCAGTAAAATATTCTGGGTACAATTTTTTTTATTTTTAAATAGTCCTTATGCACAGAGTTGTATGGTTTGTTGAACTTTGAAACTAATGTTTTTTGTTTGGCATACATTTCAAGTGAAAAATCTTAGTCTCAGCATAATTCCATTACCGTGGAATTGCCCTACATTAACCTCACAGCCAAAGACAAGTAGATCACTGACTGACTGATAATCATAAGAGGACATACCTTCGACAAGACAAGTGGGAGTCTCATGGCAATCATCACTACAATCACCATGTCTGTTGTTCTCTGTCTGTTTGCAGTGATGCCTGTTTGTAGCACTAGGCCTACCAACCCTGCAATACTGTTTGTATAGGCTTTCCACCCAAACCACAGTGACCGATTGCCTTGCTCAACAAATATAACTGGCCTATAGTAGGTAGGGATGTGCATCTTTCCATTTCAAGATGATTTATATGCATCTTGGCTCCCATACGATACGTTTTAGTTTGAAATGATTCGATGCGATTCTGTGCACTAACATTTAGTGAATAAAGATTCATTTTCCATACTAAATTTAAATCTGTTGCTGACAGAACTCATGAGCTGGGCCTCTCTGAGCTGGATCTGTCTGCGCTGCTGTCTGGTCTGTCTGATGCAGGGGCGCAACTTTGGTTTTAGAAGTAGGGAGGACATAACTTTTGTTTTTTATCCAGTCGGATAAACACTCCAAACAGCCTACCCGACACTCGGAGGCGTCCGCGTGGTCCTAAAGCACACCGTTGCCTCGTTTTGTATCACATTTCAATGATAAAACTGGGGGGGGGGGGGGGGGGGGGGTGTCCTCCCCGTCCCCAGTGAAAGTTGCACCCCTGGTCTGATGTGTCTATGGTGTTTGTAGTCACCTGAGCCATAAGGGATCCTAGTGGGCATCTACCACCCCGCTATTAGATTAGAGGGAGGCAATGTATGTTTGTTTTTTGTATAAATATTTATCTTCACACAATTAGCCATGACATAACCAATGAATATATAGCACAACTTTGGATTTCACCCAGTCTCAAACTGAAATGGTTTTGACCGTTCAGAAGTTATGGAGTAAGCTCCTCCCTTTTTTGAACATGCAGTGCTGCTTCGCTCGCAAAAGTGATGGCCATCATCATTTTGAAATGATCATCTTTACCCTGGATATCTAAAAATGACCATATACACTGATCGTATATAGCAAAACTACCAAAACTATAGCTGATGGTGAACCTGATCAAAATCAAATCTAATGTAAGCCATGTTCAGCAGGTAGGCTATAGCCATATGAGTTGTCTCTCTGGTGGCTTACTTATATTCCGGTAACAGCGCATTTGATAACTTATCAAATCAATAATAAAGCCTAATATTGCGCAAGCCATTTTACAGGCATTTGAATGATGAATGTGCTACGCAGATGTGCAAGATCAGGAATAAGCCCCATACCTCTCTTTGCTCAACACATGAAGCAGGGCACAGTGGGAAGTTTGACCAGGCTACTGATATGACCTGGGGTTGTTCAGAATGCAACATGACTTGTAGATCAACACAGTTGTCATAAAAGATTAGGTATTTTTAGAAGGTAGAAAGAAAGTAATATGCGCAAAAAATGTTTGTGAACCAATCATTTGTAACGTTTTTCTGACCGAGTATCTACATTTGGATCGGTTTGGGGTCCCGTGGACCGATCCCCTCCTATCTTAACTATTTGAATGTGTGACCGATGCATACAGGTGTATCCTTACATCCCTAATAGTAGGTCCAGTGGTTCTCATTTCAGCCTCATGTTAAATAACAAACACTAAACCGGGACATAAAAGATACCACAGGGTACCAAGAACAACAGAACTGACTGTTGTCATCCAAGTATGAACAGTCAGAAACAGAGCACTGGGTATTGCTAGTGAGTAAAAGGACTAGGCTAGTTCAAATGATTTAGGCTATAAAAATACTAATTAGTTTATAAACTGCATGAATTATCAGTTCATCAATTTGTCGGGGCATGGATTCTACAAGGTGTCGAAAGAATTCCACAGGGATGCTGGCCCATGTTTGCCACTGTTGTGTGAAGTTGGCTGGATGTCCTTTGGGTGGTGGACCATTATTGGTACAGACAGGAAACTGTTGAGTGTGAAAAACACAGCAGCGTTGCAGTTCTTGGCACAAACCAGTGCGCCTGGCACCTACTACCATACACTGTTCAAAGGCACTTAAATATTGTCTTGCCCATTCTCCCTCTGAATGGCACACACATAATCCATGTCTCAATTGTCTCAAGGCTTAAAATTCATAACAAGTGACATCAATAAGGGATCATAGCTTTCACCTGGTCAGTCTAGGTCATGGAAAGAGCAGGTGTTGTTACTGTTTTGTACACTCAGTGTACATCCAGTTGATTCAAGGCTTTTTCTCTAGGAGTAGCCTATATCCCTGTGTAAACTATGGGTATGTCCAATACAGTAGACAATAGCATAGAGCATGTGTCAAACTCATTCCACGGAAGGCCAAGTGTCTGCAGGTTTTGCTCCTCCCTTATACTTGATTGATGAATTAAGGTCACTGATTATTATAGGAACTCCCCTCGCCAGCAAACACTAGGCCAGGGTTTCCCTTGGGCCTTGGGACCCAAAGGGGTGCACGTTTTGGTTTTTGCCCTAGTACTACACAGCTTACTCAAATAGTCAACTAATTATCACGCTTTGACCATCTGAATGAGCTGAATAGTGTTAGGGCAAAAACCAAAACGTGCACCCCTTGGGGTCCCAAGGCCCGAGTTTGGGAAACGCTACACTAGGCCCTCCATGGAATGAATGACACCTCTGGCATAGAGGAAAAAGATAAACTAGCTACAAAATAGGTCTACAAAAAAAAGTTTGTTAAAAGGATATCAGTCACTATTGCAATTATCCAAGTTAACTCAAACTTCCCTCCCTCCCTATCATTCGCTCTCTCAACAGTCACCTCTTGGACGGTCATAATGACAATGATCTAGATTCTAAACTCACATTTGTAATGTTCTAATAAGATCCTACAATATTATTGGGTACATTTCACTCCTGTCATTTCCTCATTGAGCATTGTGTAAGTCTATTCTCAAATTTCATCAGAGAATTGAGGCATATTTCATTACTTGTTAAGACACCTAAACTTTACATCTCCTAAATTCACCTTTAAATGACACCTCTGCTGTTCCTTTGGTTGTGCTTATAGAAGACAGATTTCCTCTGATGCACAGACCCCCTGCAGTCTCCATTAACCACAGAGGCAGTCAATTTAGATTCAGGTGAGTAATGAAGAAACCAGAATTAGTCTTCTGCCGAGTCATAATTTACAACTGAAGCAGAGGCAGTCTGTTAGAGCAGATTCTGGGATTATTGAGGAATGGCTGAGAATATACAACCCCTACACAGAAATACACACAGGGTGATGACACCACACGTCTTTACAGGAAAAGCCTTGACGGTCACCTGAAACCTTCAGACTCAGATTAGAGTATCATCTAATCGCCCGGCTCTCTTTCCAAACCCCTGACCTGACAGCAGCCACACAGCACAACAGAGACTGGGGGTCCGGTTACTGCCTGGTGAACACAGACACTGGTATTCCTGAACATGAAGGAGGGTAGTGGGGGGACAGCAAGCTGCATGGACAGGTGGTGACACACACACACACACACAGCTCGTAAAAGACGAATAGGATAACCTGAGACCAGTCAGGCTTTCTGTGAAGAGAGAACAGAGAGCAGGTCTGTCCTGCAGGGGTGAATAATACAATACTAGCTAGCTGGGTCTGTTGTCCTCTGCCACAGCTGCTCTGCAAGATAGTGAAGTCAGCGCAATGGAACACCTGTATGTTCAAAGTCGTACTCTGATTCAATAGCCTAATTAGTGGGGTTTTAAATCAAGACTAGACAGACAATTACAGCTGTGGCTCTGCTGGTTTGGTTCTTAAATAGATCCAAAATGAGTCGAGGGAAATATATTCAGTGAAAATTGGGCCATGGAAAATGTACAGTAGCAAAGACAGAGGAAACCACCACACTAATTAATTAACCCCTTTTCATGGCAACCCGTAGCCTAGACATCACACATTGGGCTTTGTCCCAATGACAAAAAGTAAGCCTGTACCATGGCAGTGAAAGCCCACACTTTACATGTTATCATATATCCTTTATTCCCTTACTATAGGCCTACATGTCATTGAATATTCATTTCAAGGTGTCTCCATGAACTCATACAACACTGAGCTGAGTAAAACCTGATATCCAGCTGATTATGAATGCCTGAGAGGTAAATATACCACATGATGTCATCAGTCTCTGAGAAGAGAACATTTTAAAATAGACCCCCAATTGACTTAATCGTCATGGCAACGCAGGACTCCGCTCTCTGTTTCAACAATAATGTGTGATTGTTCTGAGAGAGGTGAGGTGGGATAATGAGGTAAACATTTTTTTTTTAAAGCAGGTGAAGATATTTTGTCAAGAAATGGAAATGAAACAAATTATGAAGGAGAAAAAAAATACATTAGAAATCACAAAAGGAAAATACTGGAGCTGGTCTAGGCTACTTTGTGTGTGAAAGATAAACTATTTTCCAACAAACTAATAAGGAAAAAGAACATGACCTTTGCTCCCCAAAGAGCATAAATCAGTGGTCTGATAGTTAAGGAGGAAAAAGTCTTACCGGGTACATCGTACCACTTTGCCCCGTTGACAATGCCATCCTCGAAAGTCTCGTCAGGGGTATCTGGGCACTTGGGCTCCCCGGTCCTCATGACGGGGTGGTTCTTAGCGTAGGTCAGCGCCAGGTGTTTAAACAGGTTGTCGTCCACAGAGCGGCTGTAGTAACCCTGCATTACGTGGGAGGCCGAGTCATCAAACGGGTAGCTGGCCACCACAGTGCCACCATGCAGGTTCCCTGACAGGACAAACCTGGAGGGACATAACAACAACACAATATTATCAGGAGGCAGGGGATATATAGTAAGCCTAGTATCTACTGTCTGCAGCAGGGGGAAGGAAAAGGGAGGAAACCTTTAACTATCCGAGGCTGAGCTGAAGTACACACACAAGCACGCCCACATTCCCATCGACGGGGCTATAGTGGAGCAGGTTGATAGCTTCAAGTTCCTTGGTGTCCACATCGCTAAGGTCCAAACACACCATGACAGTCGTGAAGAGGGCACGACAACGCCTATTCCCCCTCAGGAGGCTGAAAAGATTTGGCATGGGTCCTCAAATCCTCAAAAAGTTCTACAGCTGCACCATCAAGAGATAAAAGAGAAAAAATTGTCAAAGACTCCAGCCACCCCAGTCATAGACTGTTCTCTCTGCTACCGCACGGCAAGCGGTACCGGAGTGCTAAGTCTGGGACCAAAAGGCTCCTAAACAGCTTCTACCCCCAAGCCATAAGACTGCTGAACAGTTAATCAAATGGCCACATAGACTAATTGCATTGACCCCTTATTATATTTTTTGCACAGGCTCGATGTACACTCCTCACTGGACTCTAACCACACATTCACACTGACACTCCAACACACACACACACATTAGAATTCCTTCACACACGTTGCTGCTACGCTCTGTTTATTATCTATGCATAGTCACTTTTCCCCTACCTACATGTACATATTACCTCAACTACCCCATACCCCCTGCACATTGACTCAGTACCAGTACCCCTTGTATATAACCTCACTATTGTGTTACTATTTTGTCTTTATTTAATTTATGGGGCGACAGGTAGCCTAGGGGTTAGAGTGTTGGACTAGTAACAGAAAGGTTGTAAGATTGAATCCCCAAGCTGACAAGAGAAAAAAATCTGCCGTTCTGCCCCTGAACATGGCAGTTAACCCACTATTCCTAGGCAGTCATTGAAAATAAGAATTTGTTCTTAACTGCCTTGCCTAGTTAAATAAAGTCATATATATATATATAGTATTTTTTATTAATAATGAATACATTTCTTTATTTAACTTATTATTTTTTATTAATAATAGTTGGGGGCTCGTAAGTAAGCATTTTTTACACCTGTTGTAATTGGCGCATGTGACAAATTATTTGATTTGGTCTATTGTGTTCTACTTCCTGTCCACGCAGGAGGTTCTACACACCAGATGGGACTATAACGGTAACAGCAACATATCCTGCAGTAGTGCCAAAAACATTACCAACACATAAGATAGCATAGTCCTGACTGTAAAGCTAAAGTGCTGAGCTGCAATTCGGGTTTATAACAAATAGGGCTGACTAAAAAAAATCTTGGTCGACCGAAAGTCGTCAGTTTTTCAGACCAATTTAAAACATGTAGTTTTTCAGACCAATTTAAAACATGTATTTTTCCATATATAGACAAACCCTATGTGCTTTAATAAAATCAGCTATATGCAATAACATGACATCATTAGATGTTTTTCAACAGCTGTTTGTTCAGTGACAGCTGGAAGAGGAGGTATAGTTTGTTTTGACAGGTCCTTAGACAAAGGTGGCCGAACTAAAGTTGTATGGCAGGTTACTTATGTTGGCCTATTGGAGTCTGATGTTGATCGAGGGCATTCACAACTGTTAGCTGGCAACAGTGGGCCCCTAGGTGAATGGATAGATCCTTCAGGGGTCCTTCTGACTTGCCTAGTTAAATAACAAATCAAATAAATAAAGGGGGAGGGAGGGGGTATTTAGGGTCCATGAGGAGGTGCTTCAAAACAATAGGAACAATGATGGATGCAGGCTGCCTGTTAAGTCCTTGGTTTTAGCAGTTATAATTTGATTTGCAGTAAGGGATGTCTGTGTAGCCCAGGGTCCTGGAGCCCATAAAGTTGAGCCCCATCTCACCATTTGAATTTGATTATAAACAATGTAAACTAAACAAACCATGGTGTATGTAGGTCTATGTAAATAGAAAAGAGAAAGAAATACTTACTTTTTCTCCAGAATCCATTTAATGACAGCTGTAACCTCGGGAATATCCTCTTGCTGGACGTTGATTTTGTCAAACTGGTCAGGAAAACTTCGGTTGAGGTCCACGTTCCTGGCGTTGGAACGACCCCCTGCGTCGCCACTGCAGTCACCCTCTCTCGACCTTTCGAACCCGTCTGGGTTCATACTGGGCATAATGTAAATATCCGTGCTCGTCACCAACTCCGTGATACGCGGGTCTTCTCCATACCTCGTCAATAGGTAGTCCACAAGGTAAACCAATACTTGCCTCGAGATAGTTTCGTCCCCGTGCATGTTCCCCACGTATTTACATTTGGGTTTTCCCGGTACGTCAGCGTTGGGGTCCTTTGTGATTCGCATAACCCACAACTCCCTGCCCTGCACGGACTGGCCTATACTGGACAGGTTGGCGATGTGAGAGTATTTCAAGGCCATGAACTTCAGTAGCCGGGTCATTTGCACATAATTGTAGTATTTTGTATGGTCTTCTACCTCTTTTGCTGCGGTGTTGCTTCTGACAAGCCTCGCCTCGCCGACGCTCAGAGCCGTGATGGGGACAACAACAAAAAGGAGGAAGACGAAAAGTGAGACACACAGTTTCGGCGCTGTATGTCGATGCTCCCGCAAATATGTTGCCATGTTTCCGACTCTCTTACCTCTTGAACATCCACTCTTGTGAAATGAAAAGGTGAACATTGCTAGCTAGCTAACCCAGACTGGATGCATCCAACATCCCGTTAAGCTTTCAAAGGGGCGGTGCTTTGGTTTGACGTCACTCTCCTTGAGGAGGAGCCTCTTTTTAAGGTGGTTTGCAGAATATATCATCATTTGAGTACAGTACTATAGTGTATTTTAGTTCTATACGTTGATATCTGTCAATATTAGTCGGTATTGTAATATACCAAATAAAATAAAAATTTAAGTGCAATGCGTTGTATACATATTTATTCAACTTGGTAGGTTGTAAATTCCCATTGTTGTCTCAATATTTCCATAGTCTCAATTTCCCAACATGTTCCTCATGCAGTATTGGCTGTTAGCTACCCAATTGCATTGGATAAACCTGAGCGATAGCAAGCATTTAGGCACGATTTGTCCTATAATAGTCAATATTTCAGATGGAAAATGGTACTGAATTGAGGCAGACTGGCGTTTTTAGTGTTGCCTGAGAGAGGCAGTGTTGGATAAACAGTTCACGATGTCTCAATAAAGCTGGGTTAAATTTAAACATTTTACTTTACACAAAGTATTTCACTCATGATTGAAGCTTTGTATTTTCTTTTGCATTATTGCTAAAATAGTTTAGATTTCTGGGGTTTATATTTGTGTGCTATAGGGTGTAATATAGTTTGCTTTTGGTATCAAGGTACACTTAGTAGACACTTAATATTTATGTTTCCTATATTTATTATATCCAAGGGTTGAAATTGTTTGTTCAAGGAGATGGGACTACTGAGAACTGCTGAGAAAATATACTAGTAGAGAGAAAAAATGGTTAATACAAGTATAGACAATTGATCCCAGAGCAGGTTAATACCAGACTTTTGTATCGCTGTTTATTTTTGTTGCTCATTCTTTCTTTATTGATCACTGTGGCTGTGAATTCCCCATGACAACACTGAAGAACAGCATCAAAGCCTGGGTCGTACCACCACACCAAACAAGACCCTTCACTCCGCTTGCTGTGGGGCGTATCCGCCACTTTCATTTTCTTTCTTATTCTCTCGTTTTTCTTCTTTCTGCAATGGAACAAAACAGAAGTGCTGTAAACATATTTGTTGCTGTGGAGCACCAGAAGCTTGGAATGATAGAGTGGAGGAGGGATAAGAGGAGGAGGGGTGAAAGAAGGAGGAGGCAGTGGAAGAGGGAGAATGCTGTGGAAACCTTCACTGCTGGACTACTCCCTGCAGTGTTTGTACTCTCCAACATGACAGTCGCACTCCATGATGTACTGGTAGCCGCGTTACCTGGGGAACTGCTAGCACACCCAGCGAAAGGGGGAAAGGGAGGAAATATCCAGAAAAAAGCCCCAGCCCTTAGTCTAGGCCCTTGCAGATCAGAAAGTGTTGGCCTCTACAGTACATGTTAATCCTCTATATAATATCCAGGGACACCATATAATAGCACATTATTCTCATTTTTCACCATAGTGTCTCTTTAACACATTTGGCAAAGAGAGGTCAGTAAGGTCACAGGACACTCATTGACAGTGCTTTTGAAAGTATTCAGACCCCTTGACTTTTTCCACATTTTGTTACATTACAGCCTTTTTCTAAAATTGATGAAATAAAAAAAAAAGTCCTCAATCTACACACAATACCCCATAATGACAAAGCAAAACAGGTATTTCAAATTTAAAAAATAATAATAATAAAAAAATACCTTATTTACATAAGTATTCAGACCCTTTGCTATGAAACTCGAAATTGAGCTCAATGGCTCGGATCCACGGAGCCAGGGCTGGATGATAACCCAGAACACACTGGAAGGGAGTCAGCCTGGTGGACGAGTGACGCAATGAATTCTGGGTGTATTCCACCCAGGGAAGGAATTGGGCCCAGTACTCTTGCTGGTCCTAGCAGTGACTCCTCAGGAACCTAACCAGCTCCTGGTTCATCCTCTCCACCTGCCCATTAGACTGAGGCTAGTAACCGGAAGTGAGG
Organism: Oncorhynchus clarkii lewisi; assembly: GCF_045791955.1. Classification (NCBI taxonomy): domain Eukaryota; kingdom Metazoa; phylum Chordata; class Actinopteri; order Salmoniformes; family Salmonidae; genus Oncorhynchus; species Oncorhynchus clarkii. The sequence goes on along the minus strand of NC_092173.1, from coordinate 17,955,895 downwards.
CTGACCGTGACCCCCAGTTTCTCCATGTAGGCTTTCCATACCCGTGACGTGAATTGGGGGCCACGGTCGGAGACGATGTCCTCCAGAAGGCCATAGTGCCAGAAGACCTGCTGGAACAGTGCCTCAGGATGACTTTGTGTAAGGTAACTGTGGTGATGAGGAAGGGAAGGCTTTCCTGGTACAAGGTCTCCACAGTGAGGGTGAGTGGTGCTGTAATGTGCGTGATAGTGCCGGATCCCAATGGTCATTTATCCAAGGCTTGTCCAAGGCAGAAGACCTGCTGGAACAGTGCCTCAGGATGACTTTGTGTAAGGTAACTGTGGTGATGAGGAAGGGAAGGCTTTCCTGGTACAAGGTCTCCACAGTGAGGGTGAGTGGTGCTGTAATGTGCGTGATAGTGCCGGATCCCAATGGTCATTTATCCAAGGCTTGGACCGGGAAAGGAGAGGAGAGCGGGTATGTGGTGATGTTCAGGGAGGAGACGAAGGCCTGGTCGATAAAATTCCCCGTAGCACCTGAGTCCATTGGAGCCATAGAGACAACAACTGAGAGATAGCCAACCAGTGAAATGGAAACCAGGGACGGTTTAGCAGAAAACGATGAAGGAATACTCATGCCTACCCTGGGAGACGGCTGATCACAGGGCCGTCCCTCTGCCCCAGTGGACTTAGGGTTGGGAGCCGGTGCTCCTCCTGGTCGCAACAGGGACACAGGCCCAACTGTCTCGGGCAACTTCACTCTGCCACGGAGAGATGTGTATCTCTATAGGTTCAGACTCTGCCCCAGGAAGGCCAAAGGCGGAGGGTGAGGGGCGATAGAAGCGCCGGCGCCCCCGAAGAAGGTTGTCCAGGCGGATGGCCATCGCGATGAGCACATCAGGGAAAGGTTGTCGTACTGGCACACCAACCACCTCGCGCAGTCCTCTTCAGAGTAGGGTGCTCATTCAATTAGGGTCTAGCCTGACAGGAACAGGAAGTGGGCTTCAGGTAGTTATAGTCCTGCATGTCTCCTGAACAGAGATTAGAAGATATGAAAATATAGCCTATGTGTAACGTTCGTCGTCCTTGTCTGAGGAGGAGTAGGAGAGATCGGACCAATATGCAGCGTGGTACGTGTCCATGTTAATTTATTCAACAGAACACTAAACAAAATAACAACAGAGAATGAACCGAAACAGTTCTGAAAGGTGACATACACTAAACAGAAAACATTCACCTACAAAACACAGGTGGGAAAAGGCTACCTAAGTATGATTCTCAATCAGAGACAACGGACGGCACCTGCCTCTGATTGAGAACCATACCAGGCCAAACACATAAACACAACCTAGAAAAATGAACATAGACTGCACACCCCAACTCACGCCCTGACCATACTAACACAAAGACAAAATTAAGGAACTAAGGTCAGAACGTGACACTATGTCAATTTTTTTTCCTGTAAACATTTCATTGTCCCTCTGCTTCAAAACCACTCATGAAGACATCAATATCATTTTTGGAAGCACAAACAAAATAAAGTGGGCAAGCATAGAAAATAAACTTGACTGTCACAAGCAAGTGTGTTGACTCAATCTCTTCTGTTTAGGTCATGAAAGCAACAGCGTGGACACAGCCTTAACGCTTTGAATCAGGAACTTCCTTAAATCTCCACATAACCCAGGATGTAGGCTACAAGATGTTGATCAATGCAAAGTACCTCTGGCAGAACAGAACGGGCTGTGGCCAGCACCAGCCTTTCCTCTAGTCGAGGGCTGCCTGGGGGAGGAATGTGTTTGCGGTGGCCTGGTGCCACCTGCCGCTCAGGCAGCATTCCCAGATTGCCCTCAGCACAGAGCCAGAAAGCAGGCAGGCAGTAGGCCTCTGGAGGGTTGCCATGACTAGGTGGGCACTGGAACCCAATTAAAGTAGGAAACTAAACTATCTTCCTTACACAGAAAAACAAGGCCAAGTTACTGCCGCCTTTACACAGACACAATCCAGCGTGCAAATGCATGCTAGTGCGCATAATCACACACACGTGCACACACACAAATTCACAGGAGACAAACATCACAAACAACCCCTGCTCTTTTATCTGAATGTGTGAGGCCTACCAGCCTCAGGTTAGAAATGCTGCTGTGTGCATATTATGATATCAGAGAGCATGATGTGGGCAAGATACAACACAGCAGATTCAGCATTTACATAATTAAACAACACACACACCCCGGCAGCAGCAGAGACAGCTAATATGGCTGCTTGAGATTTGTCCAACTACAGGACGTGGCTTTAATTCAGGAATCTTCAGAAGTTATTTGACACAGAGGCAGTGAGAGGGGATGAGGTGGGGGAGAAAAGGAAAAGAGGAAACAAGTGTCAGTCCACCCATCCATCCATCCTCAGTGAGTGACTAACTTACTAGGCACCAGTTTAAAAAATCAATCTCCAGTAGCGGCTGTTTAATCCACATACATCAGGGTTGAATGTGTGCGTGCTAGGCCAGTTCTCACTGAGAGACGAAAGGTATCAGAAAGCACAGAGTAAGCCCTTACTAACACAGTACTAAGTAAGCTTAGGACAAGCCAGAATACAAGCCAGAGTGGTACATGCAGCTGTTGTACATCGTCTCAAATGGCTGCATCACTGTGACTGCCTGGCCTGCAGATTGATTCTGGGTTCTGTGGTTTTGGTTTACTGGTAAAGAGTTTAGATATAAAACCACAAGACAGTTGGTGGGTTATTTTAAATCTATTTGATTCTAAGCTTTATGGCAGCAGCATAACATATATTTCTACATGTTTCATAGAGTTTTCATAGTATTTTGCTTGAGTCATGGTAGTGGAAACATTACTAAACATGTAGCATGACTGTTAAATGGCAGTGTGTGTAAGCCCCAGTCTAGTTGTGCTCAGCTGACAGCTGTGGTGAAACAGATCAACAGGGCAGTGCCCTACGTGAGCCTGTTTTACAGAGTACTTTAAGGATGTTAGTTCAGGATGGTTCTCAGGGGCTTAGTCCCATATGGTGACACCAGCAGGGTGCAACAGGCCTAGGCTGTCTCTGACAGTGCCTCTATGGACATCTCACTGTGAGGAAACCATTGTGTCTATATCTATCACCTGACCCAAGCCCCGGGCAAAGCCCCCAGACTTCATAGATGAGATCTATACATAATATAAGAACGGATGGCGTTAAAAAGGCTGTGTGGGGTTAAATAAACACTAGATCTGTTACTTCCTGTTTACTTTACTTACAACCACAGGCTCTGAAGTGGTAGAGGACAGAGCAAAAGAAGAACAGGAATTAATGTAACACTACTGTTATCAGCCCTTGTTGTAGTTTGTGGGTTTTCTGACATTCTGATTCCGAAATGTGTGAAAACCAGAACTAGGTTCAAATTGTAAGGCAATGTATTTGCTTTCAAATATACATTAGTGTATTGTATCAGCTGCGCTTGATTGAATTTCCATTGATACATTTTCCAACGCAATGTCACAAAAAACATCCATAATGTGACACAGTTATTGTTGTACATTAACCTTACAGCCCAAGACAAGCAGATCAAAATTGATTCATTCCAGAATCCAGACAAAAGCTACAAACACATAAAGCTGCTAGGTATATGAATACAGGGTACCTAATCCAGCTAGTAAGAAAACAACCCCATTTGAATAACATTTAGTGCAGAGCTGGAGCATCCAGGCCTTCTGTCACGGGTAACTTGGTGCGTGAGGGAAGAATCAGGCGCAGAGAGCATATAGTTCCACAGGAAGACATGCACTTTTAACATCGCACAGAAAATAATGCCCAACAAAACAGGGCGCGGAAAATGTGGACCAACCCAACACAACAGGGTACCAGGTCCAGAGCACGAACACCAAAAAAACATACACATGTAACATATGAGTAATCCAGCACGAAACAAGGGCGGATAAACGTACTATAAATAAGGAAGCCAATCAAGCACATAAATAGACAGGTGCAACTAATAAGACAAAACAAACAGACAACGAAAAAGGGATCGGTGGCGGCTAGTAGGCCGGGGACGACGACCACCGAGCACCGCCCGAACAGGCAGGGGAGCCAACTTCGGTGGAAGTCATGACACCTTCAGTATTGTGTAACTGTAAATGAAGCCACATATACGTATGCTCTTTAATAGAGTTCACTACCACATCATAATGATTTGTGCTAATGGCTGTTAAAAGGCTAGCTGTGATGTCATTGAGCTAGAAAATAACAGCCTATCAGTTATAAAAACAAATATAACTGGAATAACAGATCTTTAGTAGGCCAAGCAGTTCTCATTTCAGCCTCATGTTAAGTCATGATACACTAAACCAGACATAATTGTCACGGATCCCCCCGGAACTTTCATTACACACACCTGTCCCCTATTCCCAGTGATTAGTAATTGTATAAGTGTGCCCTTGGTTTACCAGTGTCCTGTCGATTATTGTTACAATGTCCGTTGGTTCGTGTGAGTACCTGTGCTGTGTGTTTTGGCTTTCGTGCCATTGTGGATTGCGCAGATGATTACGGGTCTCGTCCGGTGTGTTAATCATTGTGCGCTTGTGTTATTTATTCGAGGTACTCCTCGCTCTTTTGTTTGGGTTTCAACCCAGTGTTTTCTATAGTGTTTGTTTGGTCTTCGTCCCCGTGCCTTTTCACGGCACGCCGTAATTTGGGTAAGAAATAAATAAAAAATAAAAAAATAGGCACGCGAAATCGTCTCCCGATTCTTCATACCAACGTGACAATAATAGATACCACAGGGTACCAAGATCAACGGACCTGACTGTTGTCAAGTATTCAGACCCTTTACTCAGTACTTTGTTGAAGCACCTTTGGCAGCGATTACAGCCTCGACTCTTCTTGGGTATGACGCTCCAAGCTGGGCACACCTGTATATGGAGAGTTTCTCCCATTCTTCCCTGTAAATCCTCTCAAGGTCTGTCAGGTTGGATGCGGAGCGTCACTGCACAGCTTTTCTGGTCTCTCCAGAGATGTTCGATCAGTTTTAAGTCCAGGCTCTGGCTGGGCCACAAAGACATTCAGAGACTTGTCTCGAAGCCATGCCCGCGTTGTCTTGGCTGTGTGCTTAGGGTCATTGTCCTGTTGGAAGGTCAAACTTCACACCAGTCTGAGGTCCTGAGCGCTCTGGAGCAGGTTTTCATCAAGGATCTCTCTGTACTTTGCTCCGTTCATCTATCCCTCGATCCCGACTAATCTCCCAGTCCCTGCTGCTGAAAACCATCCCCACAGCATGATGCTGCCACCACCATGCTTCACCAAAGGGAGGGTGCCAGGTTCCCCCCGACGTGATGCTTGTTATTCAGGCCAAAGAGTTCAATCTTGGTTTCATCAGACCAGAGAATCTTGTTTCTCATGATCTGAGAGTCCTTTAGGTGCCTTTTTTGGCAAACTCCAAGTGGGCTGTCATGTGCCTTTTACTGAGGAGTGGCTTTCGTCTGGTCACACTACCATAAAGGCCTGATTGGTGGATTGCTGCAGAGATGGTTGTCCTTCTGTAAGGTTCTCCCATCTCCACAGAGTAACTCTAGAGCTCTGTCAGAGTGACCATTGGGTTCTTGGTCACCTCCCCGCCGAAGGCCCTGATTGCTCAGTTTGGCTGGGCGACCAGCTCTAGGAAGAGTCTTGGTGGTTCCAAACTTCTTCCATTTAAGAATGAAGGCCACTGTGTTCTTGGGGACCTTCAATGCTGCAGAAATGTTTTGGTACCCTTCCCCAATTCTGTGCCTTGACACAATCCTGTCTCGGAGCTGAACCTAGCTATTTGGCCGGCTGTGCAATGGCTAATTCATTAAAAATGTAGATATTGGCTTGCTTGCATAGATCAGGTACTACCTGTTTGCTGAATTGGGTGCAAGAGGGAAGTTCATAATGTATATTTAACTTTCACGAGGAGCTGAAACCCCCTATTCTCAACCACAGAGAATGGGCGCATATACACAGCTATAAACCAAAGACTATAAACATAGCCTACGTATTGCTATTGCAATTCATTTTCAAGGGTTGCTTGAATGCAGAGAGGAGGCGACATTGTGGCGGTTCTTTACATTTCTATCTTGCTCCGGTACACTGGGGGTGCTGTTGGTGAAAATGTGTCAAAATATGTGCGGTGTTGGCAGCTGCATAAGCTATTCTCATTGAGCGAGGCAACATAATGTTAAGAAATTTATCCACAATTCTGTCCATCGCCGTTGTAGTCTAATGGGAAGCCAAAATGTTCTCAAACTGGAGATTTACACGATAGAGGATAGCTTTGAAATGTGTTAATTAAGATTTGAATTTTGATGATAACAAGCGCATAGGCTTTAGTTGTTTTAACGGAAATGTTTTCTCAGCTCAAATTTACTTGAGGCATGAGCCTACAAAACAGCGTAGGCATAGCCGATATGTCTAGTCTTTTTATTTTGTAAATATTTTTATGTATTCATTCAGGTTCACAGTGCGGACCGAAACCGAGGTCCCTGTACTGAATGGTTCGGTACCAATACCTGTACCATTACACCCATATTAAGTAGGCTACCAGATAGAGACAGAACTTAAATTAAACTTTCCTAGCAAGACAATATCAACAGCAACTTATTGAAGAAAAATAAAATTGCTACCCTTGTAGGACCTGATATCCTTCCGAACTTTAGATGAGGAGCTAAGACTGGGGCCTAGTGAAGCTCCTTAAATAGTCATGGAAGACAGGTAAGGAGTGGACACCCAACAGTTACCAAGACCTACATAAATAGGTCTGAAAAAAATCCACAGCAACGGCCTCCCGGGTGGCGCAGTGGTTAAGGGCGCTGTACTGCAGCGCCAGCTGTGCCACCAGAGACCATGGGTTCATGCCCAGGCTCTGTCGTAGCCGGCCGCGACCGGGAGGTCCGTGGTGCGACGCACAATTGGCCAAACCCTCCCTGGTTTAGGGAGGAGGGTTTGGTCGGTAGGGATATCCTTGTCTCATCGCGCACCAGCGACTCCTGTGGCGGGCTGGGTGCAGTGCGTGCTAACCAAGGTTGCCAGGTGCACGGAGGTGCGGCTGGCTTCCGGGTTGGATGCACGCTGTGTTAAGAAGCAGTGCGGCTTGGTTGGGTTGTGTATCGGAGGACGCATGACTTTCAAACTTCGTCTCTCCCGAGCCCATACGGGAGTTGTATCGATGAGACAAGATAGTAGCTACTAAACAATTGGATACCATGAAATTGGGGAGAAAAAGGGGTAAAATTCACACACAAAAACAAACAAAGCAACAGTCACAACAGTTCAAACAGCAATGTAGGTCGGCTACTAAGTAGACAACACTTAAATTAAATTGCCCTAGTAAGACCATACCAACTGCAATTTATTGAAATTTAGTTTCACATCTAAAATCAAGAGACAGTTTATTACAGTGGTTTCTATTGACTGTAAGAGCACATTTTACTCTGGTGCTTATTGGCAGTGTGTAAAATGCTCTATTTGTAGCTAGCAGTAGGACAGGTTTTTTTTCTCTCACTACATGACCAGAACACCAGGAAACTCCCTAGATATACACTAACTAGGGTAGTGGTCAACAACCTTTTCTGAGTCAAGATAATTTTGACTCAAAATGGAAGCCGAGATCTATTTAAAAAAATAAAAACATTACTTAATGTTGCTTAATGTTGCCTGTGCAACATTAACCAATTAAAAACAGTTTTGTTAGCAACAAGGTTTGTGCAATAGGCTCAATACATTATCACTACATATTGGCTACGCTTAAATTGCCCTGCCAATGTTAGACCATTTTGAAATTGTAGTTCAAAATGTTATGTATATGATCACACTGGTAATAGATCCTTTGTTGTGTTACTTGGCACAGCTGAGTGAGCATAATTATTATTTACATTTTTTTACCGGACTGATGGCCCGCATCTGATGGTCAGTCTGACTCACTGTCCCTCCTTTCTCCCTCCCTCCGCTGAGAAAAGGGGACAGTCTTCCAGCTGATGGCGAAACTTAAGTAACACTGCATTATTTCTGCCAATTCATGTTACTCCTATGACCAGAGAAAGTTAAATATTCCTATATATTAAAGACAAGCTGCAAATAATAACGCAAGCTTATCGAAACACTTTGCTATACTCATTCATTACATCTGCAATGCTGGTTGTAGCGTGAGTGGAAGTAAGGAGAATGTGCATTTTAGTGTTGACAGTGCTGAATAACAACTTAAACATGAACTTACTCATAAAAACAGCAGATTTGTTGAGTCTCTCTAGTCATGGTTTTCATAGTTTTGAAATTTCACATGGTCAACTTTGCTGTGCGTTCGAGGAACCTGTGCAGACACGGTGATCTGGGCTATCTGATTTGCCAGCGGTAGGCCTATAAGTGCACATGATTTGCTCTTTGGGCCTGCTGGGTAGGCGGGGTTCTACGTTCAGACACATGAAATGGTTAAAAATGGGAACACTGCCTTCCCAGCGCTAGCGCTGCTGAATCAAATGCATCTACTGACAACAGCGCAAAACTAATAAAATAAATCAATATTTTTTATTTTGCCTTTATTTAACCATGTAAGCCAGTTGAGAACAAGTTCTCATGTAAAACTGTGACCTGGCCAAGATAAAGCAAAGCAGTGCAACACAAACAACAACACAGGGTTACACATGGAATAAACATGTGTACAGTCAATAACACAATAGAAAAAAAGAAAGTCTATATACAGTGTGCGCAAATGGCGTGAGGAGGCAAGGCAATAAATAGGCCATAGTATCGACGTAATTACAATTTAGTAGATTAACACGAGTGATAGATGAGCAGATTTATGATGTGCAAGTAGTGATACTGGTGTGCAAAAGAGCAGAAAATAAAAACAATATGGGGATGAGGTAGGTAGATTGGGTGGGCTATTTACAGATGGACTATGTACAGCTGCAGCGATCGGTTAGCTGCTCAGATAGCTGATGTTTAAAGTTAGTGAAGGAAATGTAAGTCTCCAGCTTCAGCGATTTTTGCAATTCGTTCCAGTCACTGGCAGCAGAGAACTGGAAGGAAAAGCTAGGATAGGCTTTAATCTTTTGTTTTTGTTTTACAGCAATGTTAGGTGATCGACTAGGAATGGCTTGGCGATCGACCAGTCAATTGCAATCGACCGGTTGGTGATCACTGATCTAGGGAGTTTTTCCTTGGATACTGGTTTGATTGAGCCCTGATTGGATGACAGGTTCTGTTTCTGCTCTGTAGAAGGGGGGTAGGATAATAGCTAGGGTCACAAGTATTTCCTGACCATTTGATCTGACCATGAAAAACTCTGGTCCCTATACAGAAACACAGGAAGTTCTTACTGACATCCCTGCTATCCTCATTGACACTCAAAGTAGGGTTAATATGTTTTTGCTATTTAACTACGCAGGGTCGCCATTTTTGTATAGCTAATTGTAAAGCTTGCGTTCATACGTATGCAGGGTATAAATAAGGCTTACAGGCTGACTACAGCACTTGCGCTGCAAAATAAATGTAGAAATCTATATTATTCAATTATTGCACCCACAATGCTCGTGCGCACCAACGGCTAACACAGAACCCAAACCGGCTGCGCGCGTGTGCCATTGTGCATAAATGTATTTTTTCCCCCCACACCAAACGCGATCACGACATGCAGGTTAAAATATCAAAACAAACTCTGAACCAATTATATTAATTTGGGGACAGGTCAAAAAGCATTAAACATTTATGGCAATTTAGCTAGCTAGCTTGCACTTGCTAGCTAATTTGTCCTATTTAGCTAGCTTGCTGTGCTAGCTAATTTGTCCTGGGATATAAACATTGAGAAACTTTACCTGAAATGCACAAGGTCCTCTACTCCACCAATTAATCCACACATTAAACGGTAAACCGAATCATTTCTAATCAATTCTGCCATGCCATCTAGAGCACCACACTCCTACATCATGGCTTGTGAAATAAAAAGGTAAATGATGAAAACATTTCTAGCTATCTAGAATTTTGCTAGCTGTCTCTCCGGCCAGCCTGCCACTGTCTGCATCCAACTCTTAATAAAGAGGTGGGGTTTCATCTGATGTCAGTCTCCTCCTTGCGGAGGAGCCTCTTTTTAGGGTACGCGCTATCCGGGGTCCTTGTGATGTCTCTACCTCCAATGAAGTTGACATTTTTTAAATGGTTAAGTTAAGGGTTAGGGTTACGTAATGGTTATGTTTCTAGTTAGGGTAAGAGTAGGGGTTAGGGTTTAGGGCAGGATTCCAGATCGCATTGACCCTCCTTTTAAAGGTGGCTTGAATAAGCTAGACTTTGAGACTACATGTACAGTGCATTTTAGTTATGTACAATGTCAACATTAATCAGTAATGTAATATATATCCAGTGTATGAATATTTCTGAAATGTGGAAGGTTGTAAATTGCCAATATTAACAGCCTCAATTTCCTAAACATATTCCTCATACAGTATAGGCTATTGATACTAAATTGCATAGGATAGGCCTGACAGACACCATGCATTTAGGCAAGATTTGGCACTGAATTGAGACAGAATAGGTTTTTTAGTGTTGCCTGAGAGGGCGCCTTTGGATAAACACTTTGATATCTTTTATATTTTTTCTGTTTTATTTCTTTACCTACCTTTTTTTTTCACCTAACACCTTTTTTTGCTCAATTGGTTAGAGCCTCTAAGTAAGCATTTCATTGTAAGGTCTACTACTCCTGTTGTATTTGGCGCATGTGACAAATAAACTTTGATTTGATAATAGACCTGAGTTTAATTAAAATTACAAATTTCACTCATTATTTAATCTTTGTACTGTATATTGAATTATGGCTAATACTTTGATTACTGGAGTTTCTAACCGTGTGCTGTGCTATAGCGTGTAATAAGGGTGGAATATGTGTCAGTTTGCTTTCAGTATGAAGGTCCACTTAGTAGACACTTATATTTCTTAACCATATTTTCTATATTTCTTATAAGCAAGGGTGAATGAAATTAGTTTGTTCAAGGTGATGGAACTACTGTACATAAAAGTAACTGACATTATAGGGTCATTTCAACTAAGAGTTTATAGCTACTTGTCTGCTACTGTAGGCTTGTAAGGGTAGGCCTAGAAGTGGTGGAATGCTGTGGTGTAACTCCAGCCCAGTTCGACCCGTTTTATAGTGACCGGAAACCTGATGCTGAACATGAACCAGTAGATTATAGCCCTGACATAACCAACTCTACTAACTTCTATTACAGATAGTGAGGCCTTCATTAGAAAGTAGTCGCCTACATAGGAAAGGGCTGAGAAAAGATGCAAGAGAAGACAGTGAAAAGAGTAAAGACACTTGAGCAGGTTAATAGCAGACTCTTGTATCGCTGTTTATTTTTTTCTCATTTTCTCTTTATTGATCACTGTGGCTGTGAATTCCCCGTGACAACACTGAAGAACAGCATCAAAGCCTGGGTTGTACCACCACATCACCCGAGACCCTTCACTCCGCTTGATGTGGGATGCACCTGTCACTTTTCTATCTTACTCTTTCGTTCTCTCGTTTTTCTTCTTTTGGCGATGGAACAAAACAAAAGTGCTGTAAACATGTTTGTCGCTGTGGAGCACCAGAAGCTTCAGGAGCCGTCGGTCTTGGAGGTCTAACAGGACTACTGGTCAAGCTTGAAATGATAGGGCGAATGAGGGATGAGGGGAAAGGAGGAAGAGGAGGGGTGAAAGGGAGGAGGCTGTGCACGCTCTTACTGCTGGATGCGACGCAGAGACTGGACCTGGAAGGTCTGAGCATGGGAGCCCCACTCCCTGTAGTGTTTGTACTCTCCGCCATGACGGTCGCACTCCATGATGTACTGGTAGCCACGGTAACCGGGGAACTGGTAGCACACCCAGCTAAAGGGGGAGATGGAGAGGAAGTGGGTGAAGTGAGAAAATACCAGGAAACAAGCCCCAGCCCTTACCCTGTAGAGCAGGGATGGGCAACTTGGCGGCCACTTTTGTAGGTCCGCAGATCAAGTTCCACAAAAATAAAAAAATACTAAAGGTGCAATTTCAAAATGTGGTTGTTCATAAGCAGTTTTTTGTCTTCTTATGACAGTCACTCAATTAGCCCATGTCAGCAAACATTTTTCAGATTGGTAAGTTAGTCTAGCCAGCTATCTAAACTTGAAGTAATCATCGTTGAATTACAGACCGGTGGCTCCCCATTGATCAATAGATATCATATTAAAACCTGCAAATATTTCTCTCCACCACATGACAACATGAGTAGAGTTGCAGCAAACTTACTTTAAAACTGAAACATCTTCTCTACGCTTGCCCCCCAGCCACTGTGGCCCCTCATGATGTTCAGAGTCTAGGCCCTTGCAGATCATAAATAGTTGGCCTCTACAGTACATGTTAATCCTCTGTATAATATCCAGGGACACCATATAATAGCACATTTATAATATACCATATAATAGCTCATTTTTCACCATAGTGTCTCTTTAACACATTTGGCAAAGAGAGGTTGGAGGGTCACAGGACACTCGTTTAGATAATTAATAATTTCAGTTCTGAAATTGTCTTTTGCTTAGTTATATTATGATCTATTACAGAACGGATTATCCTCTCACAGTTTCTATAATTATTACAAAGGATTTGAATTATATAGTTATTACAATGGTTTTTAATCTTACTGCACCTTTTTAGCAGTTTGTCCAAGTTTTGTATTTTTCTTCCCAAATTCGATCAGGCTCGGGAGAGGCGAAGGTGGAGTCATGCGTCCTCCAAAACATGACCCACCTAACCCCGCTCCTGAACACCCGCCCGCTTAACCCGGAAGCCAGCCGCACCAATGTGTTGGAGGAAACACCGTTCAACTGGCGACTGGGGTCAGCCAGCAGGCGGCCACTTTTGTAGGTCCGCAGATCAAGTTCCACTTAAAAAAAAAATACTAAAGGCGCAACCCACCACAAGAAGATGCTAGAGCGCGATGAGCCAAGTAAAGCCCCTCCGGCCAAACCCTCCCCTAACCCTGACGTAGCTGGGCAAATTGTGAGCCGTCCTATGGGACAGCCCAGGAATGAACCCGGGTCTGTAGTAATGCCTCTAGCACTGTACCACTCGAGAGGCCTGATTCCTCTATTTCTGATTTGTTATGAGCATAGTCTTCTGTAGTGTGAAAAAGGAAGCCAGGATTATTACTCCTACTACTTACGCTCCACTCTGGACCTGCATGGATCCGATCTCGTTGTTGCCCCAGCCCATGGCCTGCAGGGAGGGGTAGTCATCGTTCATCTCCCACTGCTTGCCAATGAAGTTCTCCCTTTCAAACACCACAATCTTGGACTCCTTATGGTTCTGTGCAGTTCAGAAAGAGGATTAGGCAATGTCAGGTTACATTCAACCTGTTTCACTCCAAACTATTTACGAAAGATATACTGGGTAGAATTATGAATGAAAGTATGAAATCTTTATAATACTGTGTTTTATTCACTTTGTCATTTAGTACTTTCAATAATGCTGGTAGAGGCTATCAAGGACAGCTACTGTATCTGTTAAATGTAATAATGTCAGTGTCAGTAATACTGAGAAGAGCTAGACTCTGTCAGTGTCAGTCACAAGAGCCAGAGACATGGACTGAGGCCAGAACCCAGGCTTCTGTTCCAATATCGGTACTAACATACAATGTGAATGTATTGGGCATTCTAAGTGGAATTCTACAATGGATATTGGAACATAGTCCACAGAGGAGAGTGTCTGTCTGGCAGGAACAGGAAGTAAGCTTGGATAGTACACTCACAGCAGAGCAGACTGGGCGGAAGGACATCAACCTTTCGATGTGGTAGGCGTTGCTGCCGCTCCAGGACTCCCAGCGAGGGTACTCTCCACGCTCCAACACAAACTGCTGCCCGGAGAAGCTGGAGTGCTCGTACCCTACCCAGCTGCACATACACAGAGAGAGAGAGAGCGAGGGAAAGATGGAAAGTCGGACAGATACAAAGTGATAGAGAGACATAGAGATGAATAGCGAGACATGGAGAGACAGAGGGATAGAGATATACAGTACATGTAGATTGTTGCTAAGGTGGGGCAAATACTTTGTCATGTGTCCATGATACAGTATGTGTCTATCGGTATCACTTAGAAATTGTTGCCTGTGCAATGGTCCCCTGGCTTGAAGGATAATGTGTAACCTGTCGGGGACATAAATATCCTACAGTGTGTACATGTGTTTTGGGGGGCTGGCTGACTTACGCTCCACACTCGACCTTCAGGGAGCGGATGTTGTCCACACCACACTCCATGATGTTCTGGCAGGAAGCAGTGAACTCCATACGCTTTCCCTGGAAGTTCTCCTGGTCGTAGACAGTGATCTAGGACAGAGGATATAGTGCATATTTGTAATCTGCCCGACCCACTATTGCTGTTTTAAATGTATTTATTTACTTATTTTACTGTTTTTAACACAACCAGCATCTCTGCTAGAGACTGCACTTCCGTGTGCAAAGCTTTCCTTTCTCCTCTTGCGTCTGTTAAGGAAAAATTGAAAAGTGTTGTGGAAACGTTGTGTACCTAACACTGACTCACCTTCCATGGTCCCACTGGGTTAGGAGTAGTCAGCGCCATGTTTGATATCTCAGTAATAATTGACCTGTAGTGCAGAAAGCACACAGTCACAGACAGTCACGCAGTCACATTTCTGTTTGGCCTTACAGGAAGACCAGGGTAGACCTGACTAAACCCCAATGGACCTCATCTCCACTCAGCTCTTGCTCTTGCGTCAGTCTGTGCCCAGCAGCTAATGCCCAAATATATTAATATTATGGTTATGCTAATGTGGCTGGAACTAGAGAATCTATGCAAGAGACTCATGACAAGCCCAAACAAAGCACTGCCCTGTGCTGTTGCTGTTGACAATACAATGCACATAGGGCTGAGGGAGGAGATGCACACCACAAAAACAGCTAGCTAAAGAGAGGCAGGCCACAAAAACAGCTAGCTAAAGAGAGGCACGCCAAAAAACAGCTAGCTAAAGCCAGAGCAACGATACAAAGCAGAAAACAGATACCAACAGAGAAGTGCAAATACTGTAGTATAATACTGAAAAAAAATCCTCTCTAATACATAGGTCTGGTATCTAACGTTGGTATGTAATACCACAAATAAAATAGTACAATGCAAAGCATCCATCCACATTTCTGAATAATATGTGATAATTATGTTTTTCTTTATTAGTTGTTATAAATTCTACATTGTGAACCATTGTGTCATGTGCCTGTAAGTCATGCCATTGTCACACCCTGAGTGTGTAAACTAAACTGTGCTGTTGATGGCGTCATGTATGATGTTGACTATGATGACGATTGGCGTTTCCATTTAGAGAATGTGTGTGTGCATATGACCCTTTCTATACATTCCCAAGGCTCAGCAGAAAACAGCAAAGGAAAAAAACAGGACAATGGACAATGTAAATGGACAACAATGCTGGCAAAAGGCTATAGGCTGAACGGTATAAAGATGGAGGGCTTACCTGACCTACCCCAAAAAATTGCTGTGTAGCGCTCACGGGGGGCTCCACAAAACGATGTCCTGACCCCTGAGTAAACGGGCCTATTTATACACAGTGGTGGTAAATGGAGCCCAGGCCTGTGGGACGGGGTAGGAGTCAGCACATTGCTGGGGCCTCCATTGTTCCATACTGAGCCACAGGGCTTTAGGCTCTCCCCCGCCTGCCATGGTGTGGTCTGGATGCAGGGCACCGTGCCCAGTGCCGATTAACACAAGCGTCCAGACTCCGTGATTATACAGGCATAGACTACACCCAGTCCTGGTCATAGCCCTACCCCTAACCCATGACACGATTGCAGTAGTTAATGTATATGCTGTTGAGGAAAAAGATAGAGACACACGTCAGAAAGAGGATGTACCAAAATTCTAATCATTTAAAAATGTGTTTCTTAGATGACAATTGAGGAGATCAATGAGCCAATTAGAAGCTGAGGATGATTAGGTGGCCATGATGGTCAGATTGGGAATTTAGCCAGGACACCAGGGTTAACACCCCTACTCATACAATAAGTGCCATGGGATCTTTAGTGACCACAGAGAGCCAGGACACCCATTTCATGTTGCATCTGAAAGACAGCACCCTACACAGAGCAATGTCCCCAATAACTGCCTTGGGGAAATTATTTATTTTTTGACCAGAAGAAAGTGTCTCCTACTGGCCCTACAAACACCACTTCCAGCAGCATCTGGTCTCCCATCCAGGACCAACCCTGAGATTTGAGATTTAAGTCAGAAGTGGGGTGCAGGGTGTTATGCTGCTGGCTCCATTCACTGTAGTTTTTCTGTGGACAAAACAGTACAGTGAATAGTGTAGTATAGTGAAGTGTTTTTTTAACTAGGCAAGTATTTTATAGTTAACTATAGTATAAATACTGTAGTAAAAAAACTAGTGTATATACTACTTAATGTAGTGTTTTTACGGATTGTAGTATACCATAATATGTACCGTAGTGTTTTTGCTGACTGTAGTATTTACTGTAGTGTTCTTGCAGACACTACTGTAGTATTTTTGTTTTATTATCTTTGACATAGAAGTGCAGGCTTTCTCCTTGAGGAAACCGACTGGAGAAATGCTAAACAAGAACATTTTCCTTAAAGGGTAACTCTCAACCCACATTTCATCCTTTGCCCAACCCCTTCAAATTTAAAACAAAATACATTCAGGTGAGACGTTGTGGCTGGGGGGAATTTTTCATAAATATTAATTGGGGGGGGGGGGGTAGTTGTACCTGATCCCAACACTTTCTCACTAAAGCATACTTACCAGAAGTCCATTGGCACGCTCTGATAATAAGATTATGCATCTAGAGCAAACACTCCTCCCGATAGTTAGCTCACAGTGGTAAGGTGCAGAGTTCCTGACATCTATTGCAACTTGCGGTGCAATTTTGAATTCCCGAAGGAAATGTAACTTACTGCCTTTTGAATTTTGTTTAATGTCAGTGGTCTAGTCAAGGAAGCATCATGCACATATTGACACACTCCACTTAACACAGCCTGGTCTCATAGACTAGATGTAACATTAGTATGATATGGTACGTTTGGTATGGTTACATAAGACCAATGGTTACTTAAGGCCAAATGGAAGTAGGGTGGTTGGTCAGGGGGCAATTTTAGCTAATTAGCAACTTTTCAGCTGCTTGCTACTTTGCAACTGCTTAGATGGTTAGCTAACACTTCCCATAACCTTAACCGTTCTCCTAACCCTAACGCTTTAACGTAACTCCTAAACTTAACCCTAACTTTAACCCTAACCCCTAGCCTAGCTAATGTTAGCAGCCAGCTAATGTCAGCCACCTAGCTATCTAGCTAGAATTTGTAACATATCATACGTTTTGCAAATTTGTAACATATTCATAAAATATAATATGAATTGCAATTCGTAACATATCAGGACTCTCCATAGGGTGGTGCGGTCTGCACAACGCATCACCAGGGGCAAACTACCTGCCCTCCAGGACACCTAATATCTGATACCTGATATCACAGGAAGGCCAAAAATATCACCAAGGACAACAATCACCCGAGCCAATGCCTGTTCACCCCACTACTATCCAGAAGGCGAGGTCAGTAAAGGTGCATTAAAGCTGGGACCGAGAGACTGAAAAACAGCTTCTATCTCAAGGCCATCAGACAGTTAAACAGCCATCACTAGCACAGAGAGGCTGCTGCATGCATACAGACTTGAAATCATTGGCCACTTTAGTAAATGAAACACTAGTCACTTTAATCATGTGTATATACTGTATTCTATACTATCTACTGCATCTTAGCCTATGTCGCTCTGACATCCATATATATATTCTTATTCCATAACTTACTTACATTTGTGTGTATTAGGTATTTGTTGTGGAATTGTTAGATATTGCTGCACTGTTGGAACTAGAAGCACAAGCATTTCGCTACTCTTGCAATAACATCTGCTAACCATGTTACCAATAAAATTAGATTTTGTTTTGAAACGGGTAATGGACATCCACAAATGAATAGATACCATACGAAACATTAACATCTCATACTAAATGGAGTATCTCGGATTTACGTACAAAATAATACGAAATGCTTTGAGACCAGGTTGCTTACCAAGACCATTGCCACATAAGGCACGCTCTCACCTGCTTTTATAGTAAGACTTGAGGTGGTACCACCCAACACATCTGGAAGGGAGTGTATTTCATACTGAACCCCTCCCTTTTGATGACATAGTGGCACAATCACGAGTTCAATGGTAGAGTTGAACCGCATGGGCTTCATCTCAAACCTCCGCATCTGCGGTGAAGGCGGCCGAGTTACATCGGTGTTTGTCAGACCATGTGACATCCCGAAAATCGGTCTTCTCACGAAAAAGTTCGTAGCATCTGAACCGTTTAGGCTACAAAACTAATGACTCCATAAGTGTCACGGGAATCATCGGAATGTAACCCATACAAATGAATGGAATTATGGAGATGGTTAAATATATATATATTTTTTTCCTGCGCTTTCTTATGTCTCCTAGATATAGGACAGCCACTTCAAATCCTTGATATTTTTTGGACTGTCTTTGTTGCCATTTATGAAGGTGTCATTCAATGCATTTCTATGGGCTATAGTAGTAAATATTTTTTTCTACCTAAGTGTCCTACATTTTAAAATCAAATAGCTAAATGAGCCATGGTTTGATCATCTTAAAAAATTCCATATGTTAGCTTAGTAGAACCCCCCCCCCCCCCCCCTCCCCAACAGCTTAGACTTGTAGAGTATATTAAGCACCATTATCAATAAGCTCTATTTCTATCCTAATCCACTTGATCCCCCCCCCCCCCCCCCCCCCGTCCCCCTTATCTTTGATATGATGTACTATATAATGTGACACCTGTACCAAACAACATGCTTTACCAACCTGCTTTCTTCACCCAACTGTACCTGATGATTTCCACTTAGCTAGCTAGATATTCTCTGCCTGGCCTATGTCATGTTCTGACTGTTTCACTGTAAACCATTCTTGTATTGTAAAATGACATGGGTGCCAAGTCCTTTTTCTGTGTTCCTCTCACTATACTAGATGTTGGCAGTCTGACAGACACTACTGTCCATTGAGGTGTCCCATGCTATAGCAACAAAACAAAACCTAGCAAACACCAAACTGTGTGTGTGCATACCTGCCTCCCTGCGTGCCAGTTCCAACTGAACAGTAGCCGGGGCGCCTATTCGCACTACACACAATAGGTCAGCACATTGCTTGCTCTGCTAGAGAGAGCGAGACAGCGAGAGATCCACCACACAGCGCAGGACAACAAAGCGAGCAGCCGACTCAGCATGGTTTAGTGGAGATCAGCATATATGACCCCTGACCCCCCCCCCCAAAAAGAAATCCATGCTCATCCAATGATGAGGTGGGATCCCGGCCCAATAGGCGGCATGGGGATGTAAATGTATATATATCCCTACTCTGGGGGCTTGATTCCAACTCTTACACTTATCTTTCTGGACGTCCGTTCCTCCCTTGTACCTGACAACCAGCCGCTTGGTGAGATTCACACTCAGGGAAGGGGGTTGTGAGCGAGAGAGATGGGGGGCAAAGGTGTGGTCTCTTCGTCCCATAACATAAATCAAGGACTGTCAAATTGAAGCTTTTGACTTCAATTAACTCTGGGATGTTCTTTTGGCTTATATCAAGAGAGTGATGTTTTGCATTACTTTGACATTCTTTCTGTTCTGTGGTTCATTTAATGGGAAATGGCGGTGAGAGAGATGAGCCCATGTTTAACTGTGATCTTCTCTCAGCTCAGTAATACTACATGACAGGCCTACCTGCATCTGGCAGATGAAAGTGTGCTCAGTGTCACTAAATTTAGTAATTGTAAGAAAAATATGTTTGAGCATGTTGTTTAAAAAATATCTTTGGAGATTTTATTTTTTCACAGAGGAATTGCTCTTTATGGAATATTTAGTGGGGGTAAATTGCACAGGCAATTCTCTTAGAACAGGCTTCAACATCAAAAGGTGTGTTTTGGGGTAGAGTTAATGAGAGAGGAAAAAGCCTAAAAACCAGTCTAGATTAAGACCTTGAGTGACTAGATACAAGTAGATTCTGTTCTCATTAATAGTTTGGGTGAATAAGTGGGTTTTGATATGGAATTTTGCCAAAAGACATATATTGAAATCTGTTTATAGTCATTGAGTTGAACATGAACTACCGTTGGTCTTTTTTTCTCTTTTGTATCTGAAACCGGTGGGAAACGTTTCTTTGATATATTTAGCTGAACAGATATGACTCTTGGGGGGCTAGGGGCCTGTTGAATAGATATACAGCTGGGGCATGAGCTGCAGGTAGCTTAGTGGTTAAGGGTGTTGGGCCATTAACTAAAAGGTCGCTGGTTTGAATCTCTGAGCCAACGAGGAGAAAAAATCTGATGTTCCCTTGAGCAAAGCACTTAACCCTAGTTGCCCTAGATAAGAATGTCTGCTAAATGACTAAAATGAGTGTCACAATATGAAGGTCAAAGGAAGCTGTTTTTCCAAGAGGCTAGGCTTTAACCTCTCTCCCTCTTTATTTCTCTCCCTCCCTCTCACTCTCTTCCTGTTTGGCCACAGATTCAACCATGTCCCACTCCGGAGCCCAGGGCAGCATTGGGAGCCACCCAGCCATGGGGCTGCGTGCCCACAAAGTAGGTCAACACACTTTTTTAACAAACTACTTAACATAACTAATCATCTTTAGCGAAGATACAGCATTTCCAGTTGTTTTAAATGCCCAAGACCGCCTTCTTGATCAAAGATCTCCATATCAAATCATTAACAGTATTGTATTATATTATAGCTTATTACGGTAAATTACAATAATGTGGTATTCGCTATCTTTACAGATGTACCTGTTTGAGTTTGAGAACTTCCAGGGTCGTATGATGGAGTGCATCACTGAGTGCCGTAACCTGTGTGAGAAGGGCTTTGAGAGGATCGGCTCCATCAGGGTGGAGTGTGGACCGTACGTCATATCTAACTTCATCTGTTTACATAGAAGATTTAAAAAAAAACATTCATAGGGATTCATATTAACCGAGCCATTAGAATGAAGTTGTCAGCTGGAGAGTGTCCAGAAGAATGCTTGCAGAATAATTCTGAGCGGGTCATACACCAGCTACTGGGAAGCCCTCAAAACCCTCGGAATCATGTCCTTCGACAGCAGACGGGAGCAGATCTGCCTGACATTTGCTAAATCCCCACAGATCTCCCAGTTTGCAGACTGGCTCCCCCCTACCAGACCTCAGATTACTGGACAGGCAACGCGCAACAGCCACAAACTGAACACTCCCATAACACACACAGGCCGCTATCAGAACTCTCCCATTCCATACTTCACTAAACTGATCAATGCACACACCATACAGCCCAGGGGACTTATAAATGCCTCTGAACTCTGAAGATGTCTTTTCTAAAGCTGCCACCCCAAACCTTGTTGTCGTAGTATTGTTGTTTTGTATATATTACATATTTTTTTTACATTTTATTATATTAAGTGTTTTGATAGTACAATCCTAAACTATTTGATAATTATGTGATTGATGTTATGATTGTAAATTGGTTTACAATTCAGTCTATGACTGAGAGAAACCAATAACCTACTAATACTAACGTTATCTTAGTCCAATGAGACACCAGATACATAGTTAATTTACAACATGCAATTTCCAATGATACATGACTTTTGCGATGAACATGTGACATCTAACATGTCACCTAGGAACCTTCTAATCACTTAGCTGTACCTAGCCTCAAGGCTTCTGATCATGGTGATAAGAGAGTTGTGTTAATTCATTATAAGTGTGTTATAGTTGTGCTGTAACACTTATATAATGTCCCCATACAGCTGGGTGGGCTATGAGCAGCAGAACCTGAGTGGAGAAATGTTCATGCTGGAGAAGGGAGAGTACCCCCGCTGGGATACCTGGAGCAACAGCTACAGGTGTGACCGCTTCATGTCCGTCAGGCCCGTTCGCATGGTTAGTCTGTCCATCCATCCATGCACTACATGGATACTCTAGTCTAAGTGGCTTCCCCTCCTCGTCTGAGGGATGTGGGTGAATAGGTGGTAAACTCTATTGCTGATATCCCTCCCTCTGTCCCTCTATGCCTACAGGACACCCAGGACCACAAGATCTGCCTGTTTGAGTGTAATAACTTTGAGGGCCGTAAGATGGAGGTGTGTGATGAGGATATCCCCAGTCTGTGGTCCTACGGCTTCCAGGACCGTGTGGCCAGCATCCAGGTCACTGGTGGAACGTGAGTTGGCATATTAACTTATCAATCAATCAATCCATCCATCTACACATCCATTTGATTTAAGATGTTAACTTCCATTTTTCTCTCTCATTATCTCCGTCTGTTTCTCTGGATGACAGTTGGGTTGGCTACCAGTACCCCGGTTACCGTGGCTACCAGTACGTGTTCGAGTGCGGTGTCTTCAAGCACTGGAACGAGTGGGGCGCCCACCATCCCCAGATCCAGTCCATCCGTAGAGTAAGGGACATGCAGACACATCGCAGAGGTTGCTTTGAGTGGACCGTCTAGGTGGGGCCAGGCAGGCGACGGGTCATGGGCCAGCAGGACAGAGGGGAAGGGGCCTGGCTTGCCCTGGAGCTAACCATCCCTGGGTCTGGAGCTCCATCTTGGAACTCCACACAGCCAACATAAGCTAACAGCGTACATCACTGGCTCCACCTCAATCACTTTTACAAGTAGTAACATTCAGGGAGTGTACTGTGATGCACAATCCTTGAATGAAGACAGTACCACCTACTGGGCAAAGGTTGCTACTGCAGTTCCCCTGCAGCTGACTTCCACAATGCCTGAATATAATAATACTGGTGAAAGTGATAGCTGTACTCTCTGTTCCAAGACCTGATGGAATTATAGCATGAAAAGATTTATGATATTTATGATGGGGATTTTAATTGGAGAAAGGGAATTAGTTAACAAAGATTTTAACAAGTTATATAACTTCATTAGTTTGTGTTCACTAGTTTGTTTCCATATCTGCAAACCCAATTTATTTTATACATCTTAGTTGCTTATGTGTTTCTTAGCTATATACCTAATGATGCCGAATACTCCTGTTCATTACAATGCTCTACCCTCCTGCGATCTGTGAATCATTTTAGAGAGCAGAGATACAACATACTGCTCTCACTCCAGTCTCTAAGCTACGGTGGACAGCTGCCAGCTCTCTGTGCTCTGTCCATGCCCTGCAGTGAGCTCAATCATCCACGGGAGGCACTGTTTCCCCATGTACTCTCCCCCAAAGTCACCTTCTAGTTTAGGGATTGCACCTCAACCATAATTTCCCCAATGACATTCTACCTTCAAGGCTTCAAAGCTATGCCCATGACCCACTCAATCTATGGCAAGGAAGCTATGCCCATGACACACTCAGTCTAGGGCAGGGAAGCTATGCCCATGGCCCACTCAGTCTAGGGCAGGGAAGCTATGCCCATGACACACACAGTCTATGGCAGGGAAGCTATGCCCATGACCCACTCAGTCTATGGCAGGGAAGCTATGCCCATGACACACTCAGTCTATGGCAGGGAAGCTATGCCCATGGCCCACTCGGTCTATGGCAGGGAAGCTATGCCCATGGCCCACTCAGTCTATGGCACGGAAGCTATGCCCATGACACACTCAGTCTAGGGCAGTGAGGCTGTCTGAAGGAGGAAGTGAGCTAGGGGGCATGATTGGGAGACAGGCTGCTGTAGGCTACCTGGTAGTGTTTTTCTAGACATGCTGACCTTTTGGGAGACCCCTCCCCCCTCTTAATGATGGGGTTGCTGAGGAATCTTGTTATATACTCTATATATTTCTCAGGGATGCTGGCATCTGGAAAGCAACTTTCCAATAAAATAAAACAATGAATGAAGATTCCTAACCTCAGTGCTGGAAATGCAATCAGTGGCTCATGTCAGGTTACTTGTTTGACTTTTTGTTCTCTTGTGTGTTGTATAATTATCTGTGGTGTTTGTCCCACGTTTTCATATCAGTTATGCTGAACATTCAAAACATGATTCTACATAATATAGATATCCTCACAAAGACGATCCTGCATCAACATCAACAGTGACAAATTGTAACCATGTCATGTTCATGCAATCCAACAAATAGCCCAAATTTGGACTGTCGGGGGCTCACTTGGGCTGTTGTCAGAGTGATTTTTATTGATTTATTTTATAAATTGTAGAATAATAGTGAAGACATCAAAACTATGGAATAACACATATGGAATCATGTAGTAACCAAAAAGTGTTAAACCAATATATTATATATTTTACATTCTTCAAAGTAGCCACCATTTGCCTTGATGACAGCTTTGCCAGTGGTGGAAACAGTATCCAACTGTCATACTTGAGTAAAAGTCACCAAGTAAAATTATACTTGAGTAAAAGTCTAAAAGTATTTGGTTTCAAATATACGTAAGTATCAAAAGTAAAAGTATAAATCATTTCAAATTCCTTACATTAATCAGACCAGATGGCACCATTTTCTTGTTTTTTTTATTTATTTACGGAAAGCCAGGGGCACACTCCAACATCATTTACAAACAAAGAATTTGTGTTTAGTGAGTCCCCCAGATCAGAGGCAGTAGGATGACCAGGGATGTTCGGTTGATGTGAATTTGACTATTTCCCCTGTCCTGATAAAGCATTCAAAATGTATCAAGTACTTTTGGGTGTCAAGGAAAATGTATAGAGTAAAAAATACAATATTTTCTTAAGGAATATAGTGAAGTAGAAGTAAAAGTAGTCAAAAATATAAATAGTAAAGTAAAGTACAGATAACCCAAAAAATGACTTAAGTAGTACTTTAAAGTATTGTTACTTAAGTACTTTACACCACTGAGGTTTGCACACTCTTGGCATTCTCTCATCCAGCTTCATAAGGAATGATTTTCCAACAGTCTTGAAGAAGTTCCCACATATGCTGAGCACTTGTTGGCTGCTTTTCTTTCACGATGCAGTCTAACTCATCCCAAACCATCTCAATTGGGTTGAGGTCGGGTGATTGTGGAGGCCAGGTCATCAGATGTACTGCTCCATCACTCTCCTTGGTCAAATAACCCTTACACAGCCTGGAGGTGTGTTTTGGGCCACTGTCCTGTTGAAAAACAAATGATAGTCCCACTAAGCGCAAACCAGATGGGATTGTTAAACAGCCATCACTAGTATTGAGTGGCTGCTGCCAACATACTGACTCATCTCTAGCCACTTTAATAATGAAAAATTGATGTAATAAATGTATCACTAGCCACTTTAAACAATGGCACTTTAATGTTTACATACCCTACATTACTCATCTCATATGTATATACTGTACTCTAAACCATCAACTGCATCTTGCCTATGCCGTTCGGCCATCGCTCATTCATATATTTTTAAGTACATATTCTTATTAATTCCTTTCCACTTGTGTGTATAAGGTAGTTGTTGTGAAATTGTTAGGTTAGATTATTTGTTAGATATTACTGTATGGTCAGAACTAGAAGTACAAGCATTTCGCTACACTCGCATTGACATCTGCTAACCATGTGTATGTGACAAATAAAATTAGATTTGATTGCGTATCGCTACAGAATGCTGTCGTAACCATGCTGGTTAAGTGTTCCTTGAATTCTAAATAATCACAGACAGTGCCACCAGCAAAGCACCCCCACACCATCACACCTCCTCCTCCATGCTTCCCGGTAGGAACCACACATGCAGATATCATCCGTTCACCTACTCTGCGTCTCACAAAGACACGGCAGTTGGAACCAAAAAACCAACTCATCAGACCAAAGGACAGATTTCCACCGGTCTAATGCCCATTGCTCATCTCTTCTTATTGGTGTCCTTTAGTAGTAGATTCTTTGCAGCAATTAGACCATGAAGGCCTTTCACGCAGTCTCCTCTGAACAGTTGATTTTGAGATGTGTCTGTTTCTTGAACTCTGTGAATGTCACGTTCTGACCTTTATTTCCTTTGTTTTGTATTTATTTAGTATGGTCAGGGCGTGAGTTGGGTGGGCAGTCTATGTTTAATTTTCTATGATTTGGGGATTTCTATGTTTCGGCCTAGTATGGTTCTCAATCAGAGGCAGGTGCCATTAGTTGTCTCTGATTGAGAATCATACTTAGGTAGCCTGGGTTGCACTGTTTGTTTGTGGGTGATTGTCTATGTTAGTGGCTTGTGTCAGCACAGGTCTCATTTGTAGCGTCACGGTCGTCATTGGTTTATTGTTTTTGTATAGTGTTTCAGTGTTCAGTGTTTTCTTTATTAAAATTCACTATGAACACATACCACGCCGCATTTTGGTCCTCTGATCCTTCTCGCCTTTCCTCTTCAGATGAAGAGGAGGAAGACCGTGACAGTGAAACATTTATTTGGGCTGCAATTTGAGGTGCAGTTAACTCTAACTTATTTTCGGCAGCAGAGGTAACTCTGGCTCTTCCTTTCCTGTGGCGGTCCTCATGAGAGCCAGTTTCATCATAGCAGAGGTAACTCTGGGTCTTCCTTTCCTGTGGCGGTCCTCATGAGAGCCAGTTTCATCATAGCAGAGGTAACTCTGGGTCTTCCTTTCCTGTGGCGATCCTCATGAGAGCCAGTTTCATCATAGCAGAGGTAACTCTGGGTCTTCCTTTCCTGTTGTAGTCCTCATGAGAACCAGTTTCATCATAGCAGAGGTAACTCTGGGTCTTCCTTTCCTGTTGCAGTCCTCATGAGAACCAGTTTCATCATAGGGCTTGATGGTTTTTGCGACTGTACTTGAAGAAACTTTCAAAGTTCTTGACATTTTCCAGATTGACTGACCTTCATGTCTTAAAGTAATGATGGACTGTCATTTCTCTTTGCTTATTTGAGCTGTTCTTGCCATAATATGGACTTGTTTTTTTTAACCAAATAGGGCTATCTTCTGTATACCCCCCTACCTTGTCACAACACAACTGATTGGCTCAAACGCATTAAGAAGGAAAGAAACTCCACAATTTAACTTTTAACAAGGCACACTGGTTAATTGAAATGCATTCCAGGTGACAACCTCAGGAAGCTGGTTGAGAGAATGCCAAGTATGCAAAGCTGTCATCAAGGCAAACAGTTGTGTCACAACTTCCACCGAAGTTGGTCCCTCTCCTTGTGTATTTAACCTTCTCTTCCCCCTCATTGTCCTTGTCGGTGATTGTTTGTTTGTAAACTTTTGACTAGTACTGTATAATATAACCAACTTTGAAAGCATCAGCTGCAACTATTGTTTAAAAATCGCCCATATTGTGCCATTGACATTAGAATGTTGGACGTTTAGTCACATAATTCCATGTAATGTGGCAGCTCCGTTTTTGGATTGTAACTTTGGTGATAGAGGCACAGGGTAGAACAGGGTTTAAAAAAAGATTTGTAGCTATAGGGCCATCACATAATTCACTAGCCCCACAGAAGCTATTTTCCAATATGGCTACCAAACAACAATGTGGTCTTATCAGAAAATTTCGCAGGAGCATAACTCTATTAAATAGATTGTAATTGTAATATGCCCTGAAATATCTTAAAATGTTCATAGTGATGTAGAATACACAACCACGTCTGCCAATTGTGCCAGATACAGTATATAAGGATGTTAAATTATTCACAGAATTTTGGTAAGAATGTGTCCAAAAAGCTGTCTGATTCGCTGATTTCTGTAGATATGATCAATAATTGCAATAATCTGCAAACATGTAAATTGCATATGTACACGTGAATAGTCATGGATGTGAGCTGAAGGGACAACTGCTTCACATGACCTACACTGGCCAAGTGGCCATTTTTACAGTTTCTGGGAATCATGTAATGATCATGTCATACATTGATGAGAAGTTACAGTAACAATTGAATGAGTCATAGGCTGTTCAATGCGGGAGCGCATGTCCATGCGCTAGTTGGCCACCGCAGAGATGCATGTAGGGTGAAAGGACTCCGTTTATGTGAGAATATCCTGCTATCATTTGAGTTCATTAACGGTTTATGATGATTTCGTATGAGCGCAGACGGCCCACCACATCCTTCCTTCCTCTCTCTACGTTCTGAAGTCTGTAAACCCCCGCCACCACCACACGCGCGCTCCAAGAGCAAGGGCTATTCAGCCGCCGCACACAAGCAGTCACGGACAGACGGGTTTAAAGAACTTAAGGATTTAAATTACATACCGAGTGAGAGAGCCGTTGAGCCTTGGGTGAGGGAGGGAGAGAGACTGATTTGTATCTTCACCAGATCGGGAGGGGGAGGAGGCACGGAGAATGAGCTATTCTTGTACCACAGAGGCTGTGTGTAACAGCCAGGACGCACCTAACGCCAGTGCGAAGAAAGCGGCTACTAATAATACGAACCGTGGCAGCGGAGATCTCGACAGCAGCAGCAGAAGCCCTAGTTCACGCCAGTCGCACCCCAAACCGCTCGTGGCCATGAAAGTGAAGAAAGGCTGCAACTCGACAGATGCTGGGGTCCCGGTTACATCGGAAGACGAGTTGCTAAGAAACCCCGTAATATCGCCTGAGGATGTACTTGGGTTACAGAAGATCACTGAAAGTAAGTAGGCTACTAATTTGGTCTGAAGGGTAGCTTCATGGCTACCTGAACCGTTCTGTCCACAGCGCACCTGCTGTTGCTCGGATGCCTCATGCCTGGCATGAAGCATCCGGTCCACAGCAACAACGTTACATTTTTAACGTGCAGCCAGCCATCCATCTATTCATCCATCCGCGTAGTAGCATATTAGTTACCCTCGTGCCAGGTTTTCATTTTTCAAGGGTATACTGCCAGTGCATTGGATAGCGACACAGAGGAACATTAGGCTAAAGTAGTATATTTGTGCGTGTGGAAATACAGGTTATATAGGCTAGCGAAATGTATAGTTGAATGTTTCTGTGTTTGCAATCTCGCCATATTAGATAATGAAGTAAGACAGGGGAGTAGGCTATCAGCCTCTAGCTCAGACAGGTTTAGTAGACCGGAACATAGGTATGCACACAACCTTGTGCGTGTGTGTGTGTGTGTGTGTGTGTGTGTGTGTGTGAGAGAGAGAGAGAAGGAGCTAGAAAGAGGGATAAAGACAGAGAAGGTTGGAGCAAGCGAGAGAGAGTGTGTGTGTAAATAGTCTTTTTGAACCAGACAGGCAGGGATTAATGTGATTGTTCTTTCTAATGCCCACTGTTGTCCACGTTGATGAAAAAAAGTCAATCAGACTTCTCTTAAATCCTTTCCCCAACCTGAAGAGCGTGTTTCCTCTTAGGTAACAGGTGGTCAGTGCTCTGTGCCTGCCAACTGAGACAGACAGTCAGAGCCTATTTAAAGATCTGTATTAGATTGTTACATGACACAACAACACAGCTACAGTCACTTGGGACACAGATAGGCTTTTTGTTGTTGTTGTTGTATAAAGCACATCCACTCTCTGTTCCTTCTGCATTCACACTAGGTTACTGGTGATTGGTTAGCTGTAAAAGTAATTTTACGGGGTCATCTTTATGTCAACTACCTGAGTACATCCTGGTTCTATCAAGTGGCTTTTTCCTGGTCTGAAAGAGACTGCTTCTCAGGTTAAAATGAATTGCACCAGCCTCACAAAGTATACAGACTGGTGGCTGTTGTATTGCTTGCATAAATTCACCTTTCACATCAGTAGCGGATATACAGTACAATAGAGCGAAGGCCAGGCATACTACGATACTATTCTGTAGACACTGTAGGATAAGGGCCTTCTAGGCCACTTTAGAGACTTGGGATGCATCCATATTGTACTTGACACGCTAGTTCCATTTTATATCACAAACCAATGCCCTATGGTTGTGGGTTAGCTAGATGGTAATAAGGCCTTTAACCTAAGCCTCCATGTACGATGAGTCATTTCAATATACTGTACATGCAGACTTGTGTCTGAACAATTTGGTTGCTGTGCGGAGAGTCTCTGCTTTAAGCAAAGGGAATTTCTCATCATCCGGAGCAGTACTCATCCCAAAAGGCGCACTAGCCCGCCAACATCATCCCTTTTATCCATGTTCCTGTCCGATAGTGTTAGCTGTTTGGTTCTGTAACCCCCAGAGGAAGAGCAGAAGAGCAGCATCGGGCTGCAGTGGCGAGATAATACAGAAATCACTGATGATGACTGCCTAGTGATAATCTCTGCTCTCCACTGACATGTAATCTGGATTATGTCAGAAAGGAAGGGAATGTGGCACTTCTATGACCTGATTGACTCTAGTTAATTAATGCTTCAGAGTCAAGCAGCATGCAACAAAACACTCAATGAACAACGAATCTGGAAATTTGTTTACAGGGCATATCATTTCTGATTCGAAGACAAGTTTAGCTGATACTATATGTGTTACATTTTCTGTGTTCACTGTTTTGGTCTCTAGCCCACATAGTTGCAGTTTAGGATACATTCAGGAAACCATAGATCAAATGACATAAATGACATTTCTCTGACAAATGCTTTATGATAGCCACCTGCTATGGCCTAATAATTATTTGATTCATGGTCATTGTATAGAATATCGTTGTCCCCCCTCCTGTAGGAGATGCAGTCGTATTGAATTTGGCCCTATGGTTGCCTTACTCCCTTTGAATCAGCACAGTACATACTGTATTAATGAACCAGAGAATCTTCATTATTCAGTCAATACATATGCTACATGTATGCCGAGACTGTACAGAGATCAATTTTGTCAATTTTCTGCTCAGTGGAGGAGAAATAACAAGTGAAAGACTGAAGGAGAAGATTGCAAGGCTTGCTGTGTAAATGACTTTCATGGCAGTGCTTTGGGAGGTAACTGCGTCCATTTTGGGGAGGCAGGGAGACACAGTGGCTCAGCGCTGATAAGGGAGGGACACACTGTTTCTCTGAGACAGGCATGATGAGGAAAATAAATGTCATCTAACCGGTAGAGAGAGAGTGTTTTGTGAAATGAGAAATGGTTTCTTATCAGTGTATGTATGCTGCATGGGGCTTATGCTATAGGGAAAGGAAAGGGAGAAGGGATATAAAATACAGTAGTCACTGCAGGAATTTATTCAGCTTGCAGCATGCCATGTATTTAATAGTATGTAAGATGTGCAGAGTTTCATTCCAAAACGCTATATATGCATTTTCATAAATGTTGGTAAATTAGCTTTTATTCTTTATTGAAATTATGAAAGAGATTGATGTGTTCTTTCACTATCTAATCATGGGGTTGTTCACTATCTAATCATGGGGTTGTTCACTATCTAATCATGGGGTTGTTCACTATCTAATCATGGCATGGGGTTGTTCACTATCTAATCATGGGGTTGTTCACTATTTAATCATGGCATGGGGTTGTTCACTATCTAATCATGGGGTTGTTCACTATCTAATCATGGGGTTGTTCACTATCTAATCATGGCATGGGGTTGTTCACTATCTAATCATGGGGTTGTTCACTATTTAATCATGGCATGGGGTTGTTCACTATCTAATCATGGGGTTGTTCACTATCTAATCATGGCATGGGGTTGTTCACTATCTAATCATGGCATGGGGTTGTTCACTATCTAATCATGGGGTTGTTCACTATCTAATCATGGCATGGGGTTGTTCACTATCTAATCATGGGGTTGTTCACTATCTAATCATGGCATGGGGTTGTTCACTATCTAATCATGGGGTTGTTCACTATCTAATCATGGCATGGGGTTGTTCACTATCTAATCATGGCATGGGGTTGTTCACTATCTAATCATGGGGTTGTTCACTATCTAATCATGGCATGGGGTTGTTCACTATCTAATCATGGCATGGGGTTGTTCACTATCTAATCATGGGGTTGTTCACTATCTAATCATGGCATGGGGTTGTTCACTATCATGGCATGGGGTTGTTCACTATCTAATCATGGCATGGGGTTGTTCACTATCTAATCATGGCATGGGGTTGTTCACTATCTAATCATGGCATGGGGTTGTTCACTATCTAATCATGGCATGGGGTTGTTCACTATCTAATCATGGCATGGGGTTGTTCACTATCTAATCATGGGGTTGTTCACTATCTAATCATGGCATGGGGTTGTTCACTATCTAATCATGGGGTTGTTCACTATCTAATCATGGCATGGGGTTGTTCACTATCTAATCATGGCATGGGGTTGTTCACTATCTAATCATGGCATGGGGTTGTTCACTATCTAATCATGGCATGGGGTTGTTCACTATCTAATCATGGCATGGGGTTGTTCACTATCTAATCATGGCATGGTTGTTCACTATCTAATCATGGCATGGGGTTGTTCACTATCTAATCATGGCATGGGGTTGTTCACTATCTAATCATGGCATGGGGTTGTTCACTATCTAATCATGGCATGGGGTTGTTCACTATCTAATCATGGCATGGGGTTGTTCACTATCTAATCATGGCATGGGGTTGTTCACTATCTAATCATGGCATGGGGTTGTTCACTATCTAATCATGGCATGGGGTTGTTCACTATCTAATCATGG